>NW_026701652.1:0-123693 GCF_030435755.1 Ochotona princeps
TTGGTCAGCATCCCACACAAACGAATGCTCCACATGCGGGTTTCACATGCCACCAACTCCACATTCACAGGCAACTTCAGCGCCACAGCCGTTTTCAGATAGCCCTCAATGCAAAGGCTCTAGACGCAAATATTGGTGTGAGAGCTAATTCAATCAAGGAAACACTGCATGTTGGTGAAGGGCATATTGAAGAAGGATCAGCCAAGTGGTTCTTGTGGGAGAACAACTCCATTTGGCTCACTAACTTCACACACCATCAGGCTTCCAAGCAGCTCTCAAGAAAACTCAGTTTTCACACTCTATGCTTAGTGCCCTTTGAGTGCATTATCTAGGAATGAACTTGGTAGAGCATCCCACACAAGCGAATGCTCCACATGCGGGTTTCACATGCCACCAACTCCACATTCACAGGCAACTTCAGCGCCACAGCCGTTTTCAGATAGCCCTCAATGCAAAGGCTCTAGACGCAAATATTGGTGTGAGAGCTAATTCAATCAAGGAAACACTGCATGTTGGTGAAGGGCATATTGAAGAAGGATCAGCCGAGTGGTTCTTGTGGGAGAACAACTCCATTTGGCTCACTAAATTCACACACCATCAGGCTTCCAAGCAGCTCTCAAGGAAACTCAGTTTTCACACTCTATGCTTAGTGCTCTTTGTGTGCCTAGGACTGAAATGAAGCTTGGTCAGCATCCCACACAAACGAATGCTCCACATGCGGGTTTCACATGCCACCAACTCCACATTCACAGGCAACTTCAGCGCCACAGCCGTTTTCAGATAGCCCTCAATGCAAAGGCTCTAGACGCAAATATTGTGTGAGAGCTAATTCAATCAAGGAAACACTGCATGTTGGTGAAGGGCATATTGAAGAAGGATCAGCCGAGTGGTTCTTGTGGGAGAACAACTCCATTTGGCTCACTAACTTCACACACCATCAGGCTTCCAAGCAGCTCTCAAGGAAACTCAGTTTTCACACTCTATGCTTAGTGCGCTTTGAGTGCATTATCTAGGAATGAACCTGGTAGAGCATCCCACACAAACGAATGCTCCACATGCGGGTTTCACATGCCACCAACTCCACATTCACAGGCAACTTCAGCGCCACAGCCGTTTTCAGATAGCCCTCAATGCAAAGGCTCTAGACGCAAATATTGATGTGAGAGCTAATTCAATCAAGGAAACACTGCATGTTGGTGAAGGGCATATTGAAGAAGGATCAGCCGAGTGGTTTTTGTGGGAGAACAACTCCATTTGGCTCACTAACTTCACACACCATCAGGCTTCCAAGCAGCTCTCAAGGAAACTCAGTTTTCACACTCTATGCTTAGTGCTCTTTGAGTGCATTATCTAGGAATGAACCTGGTAGAGCATCCCACACAAACCAATGCTACACATGCGGGTTTCACGTGCCACCAACTCCACATTCACAGGCAACTTCAGCGCCACAGCCGTTTTCAGATAGCCCTCAATGCAAAGGCTCTAGACGCAAATATTGGTGTGAGAGCTAATTCAATCAAGGAAACACTGCATGTTGGTGAAGGGCATATTGAAGAAGGATCAGCCGAGTGGTTCTTGTGGGAGAACAACTCCATTTGGCTCACTAACTTCACACACCATCAGGCTTCCAAGCAGCTCTCAAGGAAACTCAGTTTTCACACTCTATGCTTAGTGCTCTTTGTGTGCCTAGGACTGAAATGAAGCTTGGTAGAGAATCCCACACAAACGAATGCTCCACATGCGGGTTTCACATGCCACCAACTCCACATTCACAGGCAACTTCAGCGCCACAGCCGTTTTCAGATAGCCCTCAATGCAAAGGCTCTAGACGCAAATATTGATGTGAGAGCTAATTCAATCAAGGAAACACTGCATGTTGGTGAAGGGCATATTGAAGAAGGATCAGCCGAGTGGTTCTTGTGGGAGAACAACTCCATTTGGCTCACTAACTTCACACACCATCATGCTTCCAAGCAGCTCTCAAGGAAACTCAGTTTTCACACTCTATGCTTAGTGCCCTTTGCATGGCTAGGACTGAAATGAACCTGGTAGAGCATCCCACACAAGCGAATGCTCCACATGCGGGTTTCACATGCCACCAACTCCACATTCACAGGCAACTTCAGCGCCACAGCCGTTTTCAGATAGCCCTCAATGCAAAGGCTCTAGACGCAAATATTGGTGTGAGAGCTAATTCAATCAAGGAAACACTGCATGTTGGTGAAGGGCATATTGAAGAAGGATCAGCCGAGTGGTTCTTGTGGGAGAACAACTCCATTTGGCTCACTAACTTCACACACCATCAGGCTTCCAAGCAGCTCTCAAGGAAACTCAGTTTTCACACTCTATGCTTAGTGCTCTTTGTGTGCCTAGGACTGAAATGAACCTGGTAGAGCATCCCACACAAACGAATGCTCCACATGCGGGTTTCACGTGCCACCAACTCCACATTCACAGGCAACTTCAGCGCCACAGCCGTTTTCAGATAGCCCTCAATGCAAAGGCTCTAGACGCAAATATTGATGTGAGAGCTAATTCAATCAAGGAAACACTGCATGTTGGTGAAGGGCATATTGAAGAAGGATCAGCCGAGTGGTTCTTGTGGGAGAACAACTCCATTTGGCTCACTAACTTCACACACCATCATGCTTCCAAGCAGCTCTCAAGGAAACTCAGTTTTCACACTCTATGCTTAGTGCCCTTTGCATGGCTAGGACTGAAATGAACCTGGTAGAGCATCCCACACAAGCGAATGCTCCACATGCGGGTTTCACATGCCACCAACTCCACATTCACAGGCAACTTCAGCGCCACAGCCGTTTTCAGATAGCCCTCAATGCAAAGGCTCTAGACGCAAATATTGGTGTGAGAGCTAATTCAATCAAGGAAACACTGCATGTTGGTGAAGGGCATATTGAAGAAGGATCAGCCGAGTGGTTCTTGTGGGAGAACAACTCCATTTGGCTCACTAACTTCACACACCATCAGGCTTCCAAGCAGCTCTCAAGGAAACTCAGTTTTCACACTCTATGCTTAGTGCTCTTTGTGTGCCTAGGACTGAAATGAACCTGGTAGAGCATCCCACACAAACGAATGCTCCACATGCGGGTTTCACGTGCCACCAACTCCACATTCACAGGCAACTTCAGCGCCACAGCCGTTTTCAGATAGCCCTCAATGCAAAGGCTCTAGACGCAAATATTGGTGTGAGAGCTAATTCAATCAAGGAAACACTTCATATTGGTGAAGGGCATATTGAAGAAGGATCAGCCGAGTGGTTCTTGTGGGAGAACAACTCCATTTGGCTCACTAACTTCACACACCATCAGGCTTCCAAGCAGCTCTCAAGGAAACTCAGTTTTCACACTCTATGCTTAGTGCTCTTTGTGTGCCTAGGACTGAAATGAAGCTTGGTCAGCATCCCACACAAACGAATGCTCCACATGCGGGTTTCACCTGCCACCAACTCCACATTCACAGGCAACTTCAGCGCCACAGCCGTTTTCAGATAGCCCTCAATGCAAAGGCTCTAGACGCAAATATTGGTGTGAGAGCTAATTCAATCAAGGAAACACTGCATGTTGGTGAAGGGCATATTGAAGAAGGATCAGCCGAGTGGTTCTTGTGGGAGAACAACTCCATTTGGCTCACTAACTTCACACACCATCAGGCTTCCAAGCAGCTCTCAAGGAAACTCAGTTTTCACACTCTATGCTTAGTGCTCTTTGTGTGCCTAGGACTGAAATGAAGCTTGGTCAGCATCCCACACAAACGAATGCTCCACATGCGGGTTTCACATGCCACCAACTCCACATTCACAGGCAACTTCAGCGCCACAGCCGTTTTCAGATAGCCCTCAATGCAAAGGCTCTAGACGCAAATATTGGTGTGAGAGCTAATTCAATCAAGGAAACACTGCATATTGGTGAAGGGCATATTGAAGAAGGATCAGCCGAGTGGTTCTTGTGGGAGAACAACTCCATTTGGCTCACTAACTTCACACACCATCAGGCTTCCAAGCAGCTCTCAAGAAAACTCAGTTTTCACACTCTATGCTTAGTGCTCTTTGTGTGCCTAGGACTGAAATGAAGCTTGGTCAGCATCCCACACAAACGAATGCTCCACATGCGGGTTTCACCTGCCACCAACTCCACATTCACAGGCAACTTCAGCGCCACAGCCGTTTTCAGATAGCCCTCAATGCAAAGGCTCTAGACGCAAATATTGGTGTGAGAGCTAATTCAATCAAGGAAACACTGCATGTTGGTGAAGGGCATATTGAAGAAGGATCAGCCGAGTGGTTCTTGTGGGAGAACAACTCCATTTGGCTCACTAACTTCACACACCATCAGGCTTCCAAGCAGCTCTCAAGGAAACTCAGTTTTCACACTCTATGCTTAGTGCCCTTTGAGTGCATTATCTAGGAATGAACTTGGTAGAGCATCCCACACAAGCGAATGCTCCACATGCGGGTTTCACATGCCACCAACTCCACATTCACAGGCAACTTCAGCGCCACAGCCGTTTTCAGATAGCCCTCAATGCAAAGGCTCTAGACGCAAATATTGGTGTGAGAGCTAATTCAATCAAGGAAACACTGCATGTTGGTGAAGGGCATATTGAAGAAGGATCAGCCGAGTGGTTCTTGTGGGAGAACAACTCCATTTGGCTCACTAACTTCACACACCATCAGGCTTCCAAGCAGCTCTCAAGGAAACTCAGTTTTCACACTCTATGCTTAGTGCTCTTTGTGTGCCTAGGACTGAAATGAAGCTTGGTCAGCATCCCACACAAACGAATGCTCCACATGCGGGTTTCACATGCCACCAACTCCACATTCACAGGCAACTTCAGCGCCACAGCCGTTTTCAGATAGCCCTCAATGCAAAGGCTCTAGACGCAAATATTGGTGTGAGAGCTAATTCAATCAAGGAAACACTGCATGTTGGTGAAGGGCATATTGAAGAAGGATCAGCCGAGTGGTTCTTGTGGGAGAACAACTCCATTTGGCTCACTAACTTCACACACCATCAGGCTTCCAAGCAGCTCTCAAGGAAACTCAGTTTTCACACTCTATGCTTAGTGCCCTTTGCATGGCTAGGACTGAAATGAACCTGGTAGAGCATCCAACACAAACGAATGCTCCACATGCGGGTTTCTCATGCCACCAACTCCACATTCACAGGCAACTTCAGCGCCACAGCCGTTTTCAGATAGCCCTCAAGGCAAAGGCTCTAGACGCAAATATTGGTGTAAGAGCTAATTCAATCAAGGAAACACTGCATGTTGGTGAAGGGCATATTGAAGAAGGATCAGCCGAGTGGTTCTTGTGGGAGAACAACTCCATTTGGCTCACTAACTTCACACACCATCAGGCTTCCAAGCAGCTCTCAAGGAAACTCAGTTTTCACACTCTATGCTTAGTGCTCTTTGTGTGCCTAGGACTGAAATGAAGCTTGGTCAGCATCCCACACAAACGAATGCTCCACATGCGGGTTTCACATGCCACCAACTCCACATTCACAGGCAACTTCAGCGCCACAGCCGTTTTCAGATAGCCCTCAATGCAAAGGCTCTAGACGCAAATATTGGTGTGAGAGCTAATTCAATCAAGGAAGCACTGCATGTTGGTGAAGGGCATATTGAAGAAGGATCAGCCGAGTTGTTCTTGTGGGAGAACAACTCCATTTGGCTCACTAACTTCACACACCATCAGGCTTCCAAGCAGCTCTCAAGGAAACTCAGTTTTCACACTCTATGCTTAGTGCCCTTTGCATGGCTAGGACTGAAATGAACCTGGTAGAGCCTCCAACACAAACGAATGCTCCACATGCGGGTTTCACATGCCACCAACTCCACATTCACAGGCAACTTCAGCGCCACAGCCGTTTTCAGATAGCCCTCAATGCAAAGGCTCTAGACGCAAATATTGGTGTGAGAGCTAATTCAATCAATGAAACACTGCATGTTGGTGAAGGGCATATTGAAGAAGGATCAGCCGAGTGGTTCTTGTGGGAGAACAACTCCATTTGGCTCACTAACTTCACACACCATCAGGCTTCCAAGCAGCTCTCAAGGAAACTCAGTTTTCACACTCTATGCTTAGTGCTCTTTGTGTGCCTAGGACTGAAATGAAGCTTGGTCAGCATCCCACACAAACGAATGCTCCACATGCGGGTTTCACATGCCACCAACTCCACATTCACAGGCAACTTCAGCGCCACAGCCGTTTTCAGATAGCCCTCAATGCAAAGGCTCTAGACGCAAATATTGGTGTGAGAGCTAATTCAATCAAGGAAACACTGCATGTTGGTGAAGGGCATATTGAAGAAGGATCAGCCGAGTGGTTCTTGTGGGAGAACAACTCCATTTGGCTCACTAACTTCACACACCATCAGGCTTCCAAGCAGCTCTCAAGAAAACTCAGTTTTCACACTCTATGCTTAGTGCCCTTTGAGTGCATTATCTAGGAATGAACTTGGTAGAGCATCCCACACAAGCGAATGCTCCACATGCGGGTTTCACATGCCACCAACTCCACATTCACAGGCAACTTCAGCGCCACAGCCGTTTTCAGATAGCCCTCAATGCAAAGGCTCTAGACGCAAATATTGGTGTGAGAGCTAATTCAATCAAGGAAACACTGCATGTTGGTGAAGGGCATACTGAAGAAGGATCAGCCGAGTGGTTCTTGTGGGAGAACAACTCCATTTGGCTCCCTGACTTCACACACCATCAGGCTTACAAGCAGCTCTCAAGGAAACTCAGTTTTCACACTCTATGCTTAGTGCCCTTTGCATGGCTAGGACTGAAATGAACCTGGTAGAGCATCCAACACAAACGAATGCTCCACATGCGTGTTACACATGCCACCAACTCCACATTCACAGGCAACTTCAGCGCCACAGCCGTTTTCAGATAGCCCTCAATGCAAAGGCTCTAGACGCAAATATTGGTGTGAGAGCTAATTCAATCAAGGAAACACTGCATGTTGGTGAAGGGCATATTGAAGAAGGATCAGCCGAGTGGTTCTTGTGGGAGAACAACTCCATTTGGCTCACTAACTTCACACACCATCAGGCTTCCACGCAGCTCTCAAGGAAACTCAGTTTTTACACTCTATGCTTAGTGCCCTTTCTGTGCCTAGGACTGAAATGAAGCTTGGTCAGCATCCCACACAAACGAATGCTCCACATGCGGGTTTCACATGCCACCAACTCCACATTCACAGGCAACTTCAGCGCCACAGCCGTTTTCAGATAGCCCTCAATGCAAAGGCTCTAGACGCAAATATTGTGTGAGAGCTAATTCAATCAAGGAAACACTGCATGTTGGTGAAGGGCATATTGAAGAAGGATCAGCCGAGTGGTTCTTGTGGGAGAACAACTCCATTTGGCTCACTAACTTCACACACCATCAGGCTTATAAGCAGCTCTCAAGAAAACTCAGTTTTCACACTCTATGCTTAGTGCCCTTTGAGTGCATTATCTAGGAATGAACTTGGTAGAGCATCCCACACAAGCGAATGCTCCACATGCGGGTTTCACATGCCACCAACTCCACATTCACAGGCAACTTCAGCGCCACAGCCGTTTTCAGATAGCCCTCAATGCAAAGGCTCTAGACGCAAATATTGGTGTGAGAGCTAATTCAATCAAGGAAACACTGCATGTTGGTGAAGGGCATATTGAAGAAGGATCAGCCGAGTGGTTCTTGTGGGAGAACAACTCCATTTGGCTCACTAAATTCACACACCATCAGGCTTCCAAGCAGCTCTCAAGGAAACTCAGTTTTCACACTCTATGCTTAGTGCTCTTTGTGTGCCTAGGACTGAAATGAAGCTTGGTCAGCATCCCACACAAACGAATGCTCCACATGCGGGTTTCACATGCCACCAACTCCACATTCACAGGCAACTTCAGCGCCACAGCCGTTTTCAGATAGCCCTCAATGCAAAGGCTCTAGACGCAAATATTGTGTGAGAGCTAATTCAATCAAGGAAACACTGCATGTTGGTGAAGGGCATATTGAAGAAGGATCAGCCGAGTGGTTCTTGTGGGAGAACAACTCCATTTGGCTCACTAACTTCACACACCATCAGGCTTCCAAGCAGCTCTCAAGGAAACTCAGTTTTCACACTCTATGCTTAGTGCGCTTTGAGTGCATTATCTAGGAATGATCCTGGTAGAGCATCCCACACAAACGAATGCTCCACATGCGGGTTTCACATGCCACCAACTCCACATTCACAGGCAACTTCAGCGCCACAGCCGTTTTCAGATAGCCCTCAATGCAAAGGCTCTAGACGCAAATATTGATGTGAGAGCTAATTCAATCAAGGAAACACTGCATGTTGGTGAAGGGCATATTGAAGAAGGATCAGCCGAGTGGTTCTTGTGGGAGAACAACTCCATTTGGCTCACTAACTTCACACACCATCAGGCTTCCAAGCAGCTCTCAAGGAAACTCAGTTTTCACACTCTATGCTTAGTGCTCTTTGTGTGCCTAGGACTGAAATGAACCTGGTAGAGCATCCCACACAAACGAATGCTCCACATGCGGGTTTCACGTGCCACCAACTCCACATTCACAGGCAACTTCAGCGCCACAGCCGTTTTCAGATAGCCCTCAATGCAAAGGCTCTAGACGCAAATATTGGTGTGAGAGCTAATTCAATCAAGGAAACACTGCATATTGGTGAAGGGCATATTGAAGAAGGATCAGCCGAGTGGTTCTTGTGGGAGAACAACTCCATTTGGCTCACTAACTTCACACACCATCAGGCTTCCAAGCAGCTCTCAAGGAAACTCAGTTTTCACACTCTATGCTTAGTGCTCTTTGTGTGCCTAGGACTGAAATGAAGCTTGGTCAGCATCCCACACAAACGAATGCTCCACATGCGGGTTTCACATGCCACCAACTCCACATTCACAGGCAACTTCAGCGCCACAGCCGTTTTCAGATAGCCCTCAATGCAAAGGCTCTAGACGCAAATATTGCTGTGAGAGCTAATTCAATCAAGGAAACACTGCATGTTGGTGAAGGGCATATTGAAGAAGGATCAGCCGAGTGGTTCTTGTGGGAGAACAACTCCATTTGGCTCACTAACTTCACACACCATCAGGCTTCCAAGCAGCTCTCAAGGAAACTCAGTTTTCACACTCTATGCTTAGTGCCCTTTGAGTGCATTATCTAGGAATGAACTTGGTAGAGCATCCCACACAAGCGAATGCTCCACATGCGGGTTTCACATGCCACCAACTCCACATTCACAGGCAACTTCAGCGCCACAGCCGTTTTCAGATAGCCCTCAATGCAAAGGCTCTAGACGCAAATATTGGTGTGAGAGCTAATTCAATCAAGGAAACACTGCATGTTGGTGAAGGGCATATTGAAGAAGGATCAGCCGAGTGGTTCTTGTGGGAGAACAACTCCATTTGGCTCACTAACTTCACACACCATCAGGCTTCCAAGCAGCTCTCAAGGAAACTCAGTTTTCACACTCTATGCTTAGTGCTCTTTGTGTGCCTAGGACTGAAATGAAGCTTGGTCAGCATCCCACACAAACGAATGCTCCACATGCGGGTTTCACATGCCACCAACTCCACATTCACAGGCAACTTCAGCGCCACAGCCGTTTTCAGATAGCCCTCAATGCAAAGGCTCTAGACGCAAATATTGGTGTGAGAGCTAATTCAATCAAGGAAACACTGCATGTTGGTGAAGGGCATATTGAAGAAGGATCAGCCGAGTGGTTCTTGTGGGAGAACAACTCCATTTGGCTCACTAACTTCACACACCATCATGCTTCCAAGCAGCTCTCAAGAAAACTCAGTTTTTACACTCTATGCTTAGTGCCCTTTGAGTGCATTATCTAGGAATGAACTTGGTAGAGCATCCCACACAAGCGAATGCTCCACATGCGGGTTTCACATGCCACCAACTCCACATTCACAGGCAACTTCAGCGCCACAGCCGTTTTCAGATAGCCCTCAATGCAAAGGCTCTAGACGCAAATATTGGTGTGAGAGCTAATTCAATCAAGGAAACACTGCATGTTGGTGAAGGGCATACTGAAGAAGGATCAGCCGAGTGGTTCTTGTGGGAGAACAACTCCATTTGGCTCCCTAACTTCACACACCATCAGGCTTCCAAGCAGCTCTCAAGGAAACTCAGTTTTCACACTCTATGCTTAGTGCCCTTTGCATGGCTAGGACTGAAATGAACCTGGTAGAGCATCCAACACAAACGAATGCTCCACATGCGGGTTACACATGCCACCAACTCCACATTCACAGGCAACTTCAGCGCCACAGCCGTTTTCAGATAGCCCTCAATGCAAAGGCTCTAGACGCAAATATTGGTGTGAGAGCTAATTCAATCAAGGAAACACTGCATGTTGGTGAAGGGCATATTGAAGAAGGATCAGCCGAGTGGTTCTTGTGGGAGAACAACTCCATTTGGCTCACTAACTTCACACACCATCAGGCTTCCACGCAGCTCTCAAGGAAACTCAGTTTTTACACTCTATGCTTAGTGCCCTTTCTGTGCCTAGGACTGAAATGAAGCTTGGTCAGCATCCCACACAAACGAATGCTCCACATGCGGGTTTCACATGCCACCAACTCCACATTCACAGGCAACTTCAGCGCCACAGCCGTTTTCAGATAGCCCTCAATGCAAAGGCTCTAGACGCAAATATTGGTGTGAGAGCTAATTCAATCAAGGAAACACTGCATGTTGGTGAAGGGCATATTGAAGAAGGATCAGCCAAGTGGTTCTTGTGGGAGAACAACTCCATTTGGCTCACTAACTTCACACACCATCAGGCTTCCAAGCAGCTCTCAAGAAAACTCAGTTTTCACACTCTATGCTTAGTGCCCTTTGAGTGCATTATCTAGGAATGAACTTGGTAGAGCATCCCACACAAGCGAATGCTCCACATGCGGGTTTCACATGCCACCAACTCCACATTCACAGGCAACTTCAGCGCCACAGCCGTTTTCAGATAGCCCTCAATGCAAAGGCTCTAGACGCAAATATTGGTGTGAGAGCTAATTCAATCAAGGAAACACTGCATGTTGGTGAAGGGCATATTGAAGAAGGATCAGCCGAGTGGTTCTTGTGGGAGAACAACTCCATTTGGCTCACTAAATTCACACACCATCAGGCTTCCAAGCAGCTCTCAAGGAAACTCAGTTTTCACACTCTATGCTTAGTGCTCTTTGTGTGCCTAGGACTGAAATGAAGCTTGGTCAGCATCCCACACAAACGAATGCTCCACATGCGGGTTTCACATGCCACCAACTCCACATTCACAGGCAACTTCAGCGCCACAGCCGTTTTCAGATAGCCCTCAATGCAAAGGCTCTAGACGCAAATATTGTGTGAGAGCTAATTCAATCAAGGAAACACTGCATGTTGGTGAAGGGCATATTGAAGAAGGATCAGCCGAGTGGTTCTTGTGGGAGAACAACTCCATTTGGCTCACTAACTTCACACACCATCAGGCTTCCAAGCAGCTCTCAAGGAAACTCAGTTTTCACACTCTATGCTTAGTGCGCTTTGAGTGCATTATCTAGGAATGAACCTGGTAGAGCATCCCACACAAACGAATGCTCCACATGCGGGTTTCACATGCCACCAACTCCACATTCACAGGCAACTTCAGCGCCACAGCCGTTTTCAGATAGCCCTCAATGCAAAGGCTCTAGACGCAAATATTGATGTGAGAGCTAATTCAATCAAGGAAACACTGCATGTTGGTGAAGGGCATATTGAAGAAGGATCAGCCGAGTGGTTTTTGTGGGAGAACAACTCCATTTGGCTCACTAACTTCACACACCATCAGGCTTCCAAGCAGCTCTCAAGGAAACTCAGTTTTCACACTCTATGCTTAGTGCTCTTTGAGTGCATTATCTAGGAATGAACCTGGTAGAGCATCCCACACAAACCAATGCTACACATGCGGGTTTCACGTGCCACCAACTCCACATTCACAGGCAACTTCAGCGCCACAGCCGTTTTCAGATAGCCCTCAATGCAAAGGCTCTAGACGCAAATATTGGTGTGAGAGCTAATTCAATCAAGGAAACACTGCATGTTGGTGAAGGGCATATTGAAGAAGGATCAGCCGAGTGGTTCTTGTGGGAGAACAACTCCATTTGGCTCACTAACTTCACACACCATCAGGCTTCCAAGCAGCTCTCAAGGAAACTCAGTTTTCACACTCTATGCTTAGTGCTCTTTGTGTGCCTAGGACTGAAATGAAGCTTGGTAGAGAATCCCACACAAACGAATGCTCCACATGCGGGTTTCACATGCCACCAACTCCACATTCACAGGCAACTTCAGCGCCACAGCCGTTTTCAGATAGCCCTCAATGCAAAGGCTCTAGACGCAAATATTGATGTGAGAGCTAATTCAATCAAGGAAACACTGCATGTTGGTGAAGGGCATATTGAAGAAGGATCAGCCGAGTGGTTCTTGTGGGAGAACAACTCCATTTGGCTCACTAACTTCACACACCATCATGCTTCCAAGCAGCTCTCAAGGAAACTCAGTTTTCACACTCTATGCTTAGTGCCCTTTGCATGGCTAGGACTGAAATGAACCTGGTAGAGCATCCCACACAAGCGAATGCTCCACATGCGGGTTTCACATGCCACCAACTCCACATTCACAGGCAACTTCAGCGCCACAGCCGTTTTCAGATAGCCCTCAATGCAAAGGCTCTAGACGCAAATATTGGTGTGAGAGCTAATTCAATCAAGGAAACACTGCATGTTGGTGAAGGGCATATTGAAGAAGGATCAGCCGAGTGGTTCTTGTGGGAGAACAACTCCATTTGGCTCACTAACTTCACACACCATCAGGCTTCCAAGCAGCTCTCAAGGAAACTCAGTTTTCACACTCTATGCTTAGTGCTCTTTGTGTGCCTAGGACTGAAATGAACCTGGTAGAGCATCCCACACAAACGAATGCTCCACATGCGGGTTTCACGTGCCACCAACTCCACATTCACAGGCAACTTCAGCGCCACAGCCGTTTTCAGATAGCCCTCAATGCAAAGGCTCTAGACGCAAATATTGATGTGAGAGCTAATTCAATCAAGGAAACACTGCATGTTGGTGAAGGGCATATTGAAGAAGGATCAGCCGAGTGGTTCTTGTGGGAGAACAACTCCATTTGGCTCACTAACTTCACACACCATCATGCTTCCAAGCAGCTCTCAAGGAAACTCAGTTTTCACACTCTATGCTTAGTGCCCTTTGCATGGCTAGGACTGAAATGAACCTGGTAGAGCATCCCACACAAGCGAATGCTCCACATGCGGGTTTCACATGCCACCAACTCCACATTCACAGGCAACTTCAGCGCCACAGCCGTTTTCAGATAGCCCTCAATGCAAAGGCTCTAGACGCAAATATTGGTGTGAGAGCTAATTCAATCAAGGAAACACTGCATGTTGGTGAAGGGCATATTGAAGAAGGATCAGCCGAGTGGTTCTTGTGGGAGAACAACTCCATTTGGCTCACTAACTTCACACACCATCAGGCTTCCAAGCAGCTCTCAAGGAAACTCAGTTTTCACACTCTATGCTTAGTGCTCTTTGTGTGCCTAGGACTGAAATGAACCTGGTAGAGCATCCCACACAAACGAATGCTCCACATGCGGGTTTCACGTGCCACCAACTCCACATTCACAGGCAACTTCAGCGCCACAGCCGTTTTCAGATAGCCCTCAATGCAAAGGCTCTAGACGCAAATATTGGTGTGAGAGCTAATTCAATCAAGGAAACACTGCATATTGGTGAAGGGCATATTGAAGAAGGATCAGCCGAGTGGTTCTTGTGGGAGAACAACTCCATTTGGCTCACTAACTTCACACACCATCAGGCTTCCAAGCAGCTCTCAAGGAAACTCAGTTTTCACACTCTATGCTTAGTGCTCTTTGTGTGCCTAGGACTGAAATGAAGCTTGGTCAGCATCCCACACAAACGAATGCTCCACATGCGGGTTTCACATGCCACCAACTCCACATTCACAGGCAACTTCAGCGCCACAGCCGTTTTCAGATAGCCCTCAATGCAAAGGCTCTAGACGCAAATATTGGTGTGAGAGCTAATTCAATCAAGGAAACACTGCATGTTGGTGAAGGGCATATTGAAGAAGGATCAGCCGAGTGGTTCTTGTGGGAGAACAACTCCATTTGGCTCACTAACTTCACACACCATCAGGCTTCCAAGCAGCTCTCAAGGAAACTCAGTTTTCACACTCTATGCTTAGTGCTCTTTGTGTGCCTAGGACTGAAATGAAGCTTGGTCAGCATCCCACACAAACGAATGCTCCACATGCGGGTTTCACATGCCACCAACTCCACATTCACAGGCAACTTCAGCGCCACAGCCGTTTTCAGATAGCCCTCAATGCAAAGGCTCTAGACGCAAATATTGGTGTGAGAGCTAATTCAATCAAGGAAACACTGCATGTTGGTGAAGGGCATATTGAAGAAGGATCAGCCGAGTGGTTCTTGTGGGAGAACAACTCCATTTGGCTCACTAACTTCACACACCATCAGGCTTCCAAGCAGCTCTCAAGAAAACTCAGTTTTCACACTCTATGCTTAGTGCTCTTTGTGTGCCTAGGACTGAAATGAAGCTTGGTCAGCATCCCACACAAACGAATGCTCCACATGCGGGTTTCACCTGCCACCAACTCCACATTCACAGGCAACTTCAGCGCCACAGCCGTTTTCAGATAGCCCTCAATGCAAAGGCTCTAGACGCAAATATTGGTGTGAGAGCTAATTCAATCAAGGAAACACTGCATGTTGGTGAAGGGCATATTGAAGAAGGATCAGCCGAGTGGTTCTTGTGGGAGAACAACTCCATTTGGCTCACTAACTTCACACACCATCAGGCTTCCAAGCAGCTCTCAAGGAAACTCAGTTTTCACACTCTATGCTTAGTGCCCTTTGAGTGCATTATCTAGGAATGAACTTGGTAGAGCATCCCACACAAGCGAATGCTCCACATGCGGGTTTCACATGCCACCAACTCCACATTCACAGGCAACTTCAGCGCCACAGCCGTTTTCAGATAGCCCTCAATGCAAAGGCTCTAGACGCAAATATTGGTGTGAGAGCTAATTCAATCAAGGAAACACTGCATGTTGGTGAAGGGCATATTGAAGAAGGATCAGCCGAGTGGTTCTTGTGGGAGAACAACTCCATTTGGCTCACTAACTTCACACACCATCAGGCTTCCAAGCAGCTCTCAAGGAAACTCAGTTTTCACACTCTATGCTTAGTGCTCTTTGTGTGCCTAGGACTGAAATGAAGCTTGGTCAGCATCCCACACAAACGAATGCTCCACATGCGGGTTTCACATGCCACCAACTCCACATTCACAGGCAACTTCAGCGCCACAGCCGTTTTCAGATAGCCCTCAATGCAAAGGCTCTAGACGCAAATATTGGTGTGAGAGCTAATTCAATCAAGGAAACACTGCATGTTGGTGAAGGGCATATTGAAGAAGGATCAGCCGAGTGGTTCTTGTGGGACAACAACTCCATTTGGCTCACTAACTTCACACACCATCAGGCTTCCAAGCAGCTCTCAAGGAAACTCAGTTTTCACACTCTATGCTTAGTGCTCTTTGTGTGCCTAGGACTGAAATGAAGCTTGGTCAGCATCCCACACAAACGAATGCTCCACATGCGGGTTTCACATGCCACCAACTCCACATTCACAGGCAACTTCAGCGCCACAGCCGTTTTCAGATAGCCCTCAATGCAAAGGCTCTAGACGCAAATATTGGTGTGAGAGCTAATTCAATCAAGGAAACACTGCATGTTGGTGAAGGGCATATTGAAGAAGGATCAGCCGAGTGGTTCTTGTGGGAGAACAACTCCATTTGGCTCACTAACTTCACACACCATCAGGCTTCCAAGCAGCTCTCAAGGAAACTCAGTTTTCACACTCTATGCTTAGTGCCCTTTGCATGGCTAGGACTGAAATGAACCTGGTAGAGCATCCAACACAAACGAATGCTCCACATGCGGGTTTCTCATGCCACCAACTCCACATTCACAGGCAACTTCAGCGCCACAGCCGTTTTCAGATAGCCCTCAATGCCAAGGCTCTAGACGCAAATATTGGTGTGAGAGCTAATTCAATCAATGAAACACTGCATGTTGGTGAAGGGCATATTGAAGAAGGATCAGCCGAGTGGTTCTTGTGGGAGAACAACTCCATTTGGCTCACTAACTTCACACACCATCAGGCTTCCAAGCAGCTCTCAAGGAAACTCAGTTTTCACACTCTATGCTTAGTGCCCTTTGAGTGCATTATCTAGGAATGAACCTGGTAGAGCATCCCACACAAACGAATGCTCCACATGCGGGTTTCACATGCCACCAACTCCACATTCACAGGCAACTTCAGCGCCACAGCCGTTTTCAGATAGCCCTCAATGCAAAGGCTCTAGACGCAAATATTGGTGTGAGAGCTAAATCAATCAAGGAAACACTGCATGTTGGTGAAGGGCATATTGAAGAAGGATCAGCCGAGTGGTTCTTGTGGGAGAACAACTCCATTTGGCTCACTAACTTCACACACCATCAGGCTTCCAAGCAGCTCTCAAGGAAACTCAGTTTTCACACTCTATGCTTAGTGCCCTTTGCATACCTAGGACTGAAATGAACCTGGTAGAGCATCCAACACAAACGAATGCTCCACATGCGGGTTTCTCATGCCACCAACTCCACATTCACAGGCAACTTCAGCGCCACAGCCGTTTTCAGATAGCCCTCAATGCAAAGGCTCTAGACGCAAATATTGGTGTGAGAGCTAATTCAATCAAGGAAACACTGCATGTTGGTGAAGGGCATATTGAAGAAGGATCAGCCGAGTGGTTCTTGTGGGAGAACAACTCCATTTGGCTCACTAACTTCACACACCATCAGGCTTCCAAGCAGCTCTCAAGGAAACTCAGTTTTCACACTCTATGCTTAGTGCCCTTTGAGTGCATTATCTAGGAATGAACCTGGTAGAGCATCCCACACAAACGAATGCTCCACATGCGGGTTTCACATGCCACCAACTCCACATTCACAGGCAACTTCAGCGCCACAGCCGTTTTCAGATAGCCCTCAATGCAAAGGCTCTAGACGCAAATATTGGTGTGAGAGCTAATTCAATCAAGGAAACACTGCATGTTGGTGAAGGGCATATTGAAGAAGGATCAGCCGAGTGGTTCTTGTGGGAGAACAACTCCATTTGGCTCACTAACTTCACACACCATCAGGCTTCCAAGCAGCTCTCAAGGAAACTCAGTTTTCACACTCTATGCTTAGTGCTCTTTGTGTGCCTAGGACTGAAATGAAGCTTGGTCAGCATCCCACACAAACGAATGCTCCACATGCGGGTTTCACATGCCACCAACTCCACATTCACAGGCAACTTCAGCGCCACAGCCGTTTTCAGATAGCCCTCAATGCAAAGGCTCTAGACGCAAATATTGGTGTGAGAGCTAATTCAATCAAGGAAACACTGCATGTTGGTGAAGGGCATATTGAAGAAGGATCAGCCGAGTGGTTCTTGTGGGAGAACAACTCCATTTGGCTCACTAACTTCACACACCATCAGGCTTCCAAGCAGCTCTCAAGGAAACTCAGTTTTCACACTCTATGCTTAGTGCTCTTTGAGTGCATTATCTAGGAATGAACCTGGTAGAGCATCCCACACAAACGAATGCTCCACATGCGGGTTTCACATGCCACCAACTCCACATTCACAGGCAACTTCAGCGCCACAGCCGTTTTCAGATAGCCCTCAATGCAAAGGCTCTAGACGCAAATATTGGTGTGAGAGCTAATTCAATCAAGGAAACACTGCATGTTGGTGAAGGGCATATTGAAGAAGGATCAGCCGAGTGGTTCTTGTGGGAGAACAACTCCATTTGGCTCACTAACTTCACACACCATCAGGCTTCCAAGCAGCTCTCAAGAAAACTAAGTTTTCACACTCTATGCTGAGTGCTCTTTGTGTACCTAGGACTGAAATGAAGCTTGGTCAGCATCCCACACAAACGAATGCTCCACATGCGGGTTTCACATGCCACCAACTCCACATTCACAGGCAACTTCAGCGCCACAGCCATTTTCAGATAGCCCTCAATGCAAAGGCTCTAGACGCAAATATTGGTGTGAGAGCTAATTCAATCAAGGAAACACTGCATGTTGGTGAAGGGCATATTGAAGAAGGATCAGCCGAGTGGTTCTTGTGGGAGAACAACTCCATTTGGCTCACTAACTTCACACACCATCAGGCTTCCAAGCAGCTCTCAAGGAAACTCAGTTTTCACACTCTATGCTTAGTGCTCTTTGAGTGCATTATCTAGGAATGAACCTGGTAGAGCATCCCACACAAACGAATGCTCCACATGCGGGTTTCACATGCCACCAACTCCACATTCACAGGCAACTTCAGCGCCACAGCCGTTTTCAGATAGCCCTCAATGCAAAGGCTCTAGACGCAAATATTGGTGTGAGAGCGAATTCAATCAAGGAAACACTGCATGTTGGTGAAGGGCATATTGAAGAAGGATCAGCCGAGTGGTTCTTGTGGGAGAACAACTCCATTTGGCTCACTAACTTCACACACCATCAGGCTTCCAAGCAGCTCTCAAGGAAACTCAGTTTTCACACTCTATGCTTAGTGCTCTTTGAGTGCATTATCTAGGAATGAACCTGGTAGAGCATCCCACACAAACGAATGCTCCACATGCGGGTTTCACATGCCACCAACTCCACATTCACAGGCAACTTCAGCGCCACAGCCGTTTTCAGATAGCCCTCAATGCAAAGGCTCTAGACGCAAATATTGGTGTGAGAGCTAATTCAATCAAGGAAACACTGCATGTTGGTGAAGGGCATATTGAAGAAGGATCAGCCGAGTGGTTCTTGTGGGAGAACAACTCCATTTGGATCACTAACTTCACACACCATCAGGCTTCCAAGCAGCTCTCAAGGAAACTCAGTTTTCACACTCTATGCTTAGTGCCCTTTGAGTGCATTATCTAGGAATGAACCTGGTAGAGCATCCCACACAAACGAATGCTCCGCATGCGGGTTTCACATGCCACCAACTACACATTCACAGGCAACTTCAGCGCCACAGCCGTTTTCAGATAGCCCTCAATGCAAAGGCTCTAGACGCAAATATTGGTGTGAGAGCTAATTCAATCAAGGAAACACTGCATGTTGGTGAAGGGCATATTGAAGAAGGATCAGCCGAGTGGTTCTTGTGGGAGAACAACTCCATTTGGCTCACTAACTTCACACACCATCAGGCTTCCAAGCAGCTCTCAAGAAAACTAAGTTTTCACACTCTATGCTTAGTGCTCTTTGTGTGCCTAGGACTGAAATGAAGCTTGGTCAGCATCCCACACAAACGAATGCTCCACATGCGGGTTTCACATGCCACCAACTCCACATTCACAGGCAACTTCAGCGCCACAGCCGTTTTCAGATAGCCCTCAATGCAAAGGCTCTAGACGCAAATATTGGTGTGAGAGCTAATTCAATCAAGGAAACACTGCATGTTGGTGAAGGGCATATTGAAGAAGGATCAGCCGAGTGGTTCTTGTGGGAGAACAACTCCATTTGGCTCACTAACTTCACACACCATCAGGCTTCCAAGCAGCTCTCAAGAAACTCAGTTTTCACACTCTATGCTTAGTGCCCTTTGAGTGCATTATCTAGGAATGAACTTGGTAGAGCATCCCACACAAACGAATGCTCCACATGCGGGTTTCACATGCCACCAACTCCACATTCACAGGCAACTTCAGCGCCACAGCCATTTTCAGATAGCCCTCAATGCAAAGGCTCTAGACGCAAATATTGGTGTGAGAGCTAATTCAATCAAGGAAACACTGCATGTTGGTGAAGGGCATATTGAAGAAGGATCAGCCGAGTGGTTCTTGTGGGAGAACAACTCCATTTGGCTCACTAACTTCACACACCATCAGGCTTCCAAGCAGCTCTCAAGGAAACTCAGTTTTCACACTCTATGCTTAGTGCTCTTTGTGTGCCTAGGACTGAAATGAAGCTTGGTCAGCATCCCACACAAACGAATGCTCCACATGCGGGTTTCACATGCCACCAACTCCACATTCACAGGCAACTTCAGCGCCACAGCCGTTTTCAGATAGCCCTCAATGCAAAGGCTCTAGACGCAAATATTGGTGTGAGAGCTAATTCAATCAAGGAAACACTGCATGTTGGTGAAGGGCATATTGAAGAAGGATCAGCCGAGTGGTTCTTGTGGGAGAACAACTCCATTTGGCTCACTAACTTCACACACCATCAGGCTTCCAAGCAGCTCTCAAGGAAACTCAGTTTTCACACTCTATGCTGAGTGCTCTTTGAGTGCATTATCTAGGAATGAACCTGGTAGAGCATCCCACACAAACGAATGCTCCACATGCGGGTTTCACATGCCACCAACTCCACATTCACAGGCAACTTCAGCCCCACAGCCGTTTTCAGATAGCCCTCAATGCAAAGGCTCTAGACGCAAATATTGGTGTGAGAGCTAATTCAATCAAGGAAACACTGCATGTTGGTGAAGGGCATATTGAAGAAGGATCAGCCGAGTGGTTCTTGTGGGAGAACAACTCCATTTGGCTCACTAACTTCACACACCATCAGGCTTCCAAGCAGCTCTCAAGGAAACTCAGTTTTCACACTCTATGCTTAGTGCTCTTTGTGTGCCTAGGACTGAAATGAAGCTTGGTCAGCATCCCACACAAACGAATGCTCCACATGCGGGTTTCACATGCCACCAACTCCACATTCACAGGCAACTTCAGCGCCACAGCCGTTTTCAGATAGCCCTCAATGCAAAGGCTCTAGACGCAAATATTGGTGTGAGAGCTAATTCAATCAAGGAAACACTGCATGTTGGTGAAGGGCATATTGAAGAAGGATCAGCCGAGTGGTTCTTGTGGGAGAACAACTCCATTTGGCTCACTAACTTCACACACCATCAGGCTTCCAAGCAGCTCTCAAGGAAACTCAGTTTTCACACTCTATGCTTAGTGCTCTTTGAGTGCATTATCTAGGAATGAACCTGGTAGAGCATCCCACACAAACGAATGCTCCACATGCGGGTTTCACATGCCACCAACTCCACATTCACAGGCAACTTCAGCGCCACAGCCGTTTTCAGATAGCCCTCAATGCAAAGGCTCTAGACGCAAATATTGGTGTGAGAGCTAATTCAATCAAGGAAACACTGCATGTTGGTGAAGGGCATATTGAAGAAGGATCAGCCGAGTGGTTCTTGTGGGAGAACAACTCCATTTGGCTCACTAACTTCACACACCATCAGGCTTCCAAGCAGCTCTCAAGGAAACTCAGTTTTCACACTCTATGCTTAGTGCTCTTTGTGTGCCTAGGACTGAAATGAAGCTTGGTCAGCATCCCACACAAACGAATGCTCCACATGCGGGTTTCACATGCCACCAACTCCACATTCACAGGCAACTTCAGCGCCACAGCCGTTTTCAGATAGCCCTCAAGGCAAAGGCTCTAGACGCAAATATTGGTGTAAGAGCTAATTCAATCAAGGAAACACTGCATGTTGGTGAAGGGCATATTGAAGAAGGATCAGCCGAGTGGTTCTTGTGGGAGAACAACTCCATTTGGCTCACTAACTTCACACACCATCAGGCTTCCAAGCAGCTCTCAAGGAAACTCAGTTTTCACACTCTATGCTTAGTGCTCTTTGTGTGCCTAGGACTGAAATGAAGCTTGGTCAGCATCCCACACAAACGAATGCTCCACATGCGGGTTTCACATGCCACCAACTCCACATTCACAGGCAACTTCAGCGCCACAGCCGTTTTCAGATAGCCCTCAATGCAAAGGCTCTAGACGCAAATATTGGTGTGAGAGCTAATTCAATCAAGGAAGCACTGCATGTTGGTGAAGGGCATATTGAAGAAGGATCAGCCGAGTTGTTCTTGTGGGAGAACAACTCCATTTGGCTCACTAACTTCACACACCATCAGGCTTCCAAGCAGCTCTCAAGGAAACTCAGTTTTCACACTCTATGCTTAGTGCCCTTTGCATACCTAGGACTGAAATGAACCTGGTAGAGCATCCAACACAAACGAATGCTCCACATGCGGGTTTCACATGCCACCAACTCCACATTCACAGGCAACTTCAGCGCCACAGCCGTTTTCAGATAGCCCTCAATGCAAAGGCTCTAGACGCAAATATTGGTGTGAGAGCTAATTCAATCAATGAAACACTGCATGTTGGTGAAGGGCATATTGAAGAAGGATCAGCCGAGTGGTTCTTGTGGGAGAACAACTCCATTTGGCTCACTAACTTCACACACCATCAGGCTTCCAAGCAGCTCTCAAGGAAACTCAGTTTTCACACTCTATGCTTAGTGCTCTTTGTGTGCCTAGGACTGAAATGAAGCTTGGTCAGCATCCCACACAAACGAATGCTCCACATGCGGGTTTCACATGCCACCAACTCCACATTCACAGGCAACTTCAGCGCCACAGCCGTTTTCAGATAGCCCTCAATGCAAAGGCTCTAGACGCAAATATTGGTGTGAGAGCTAATTCAATCAAGGAAGCACTGCATGTTGGTGAAGGGCATATTGAAGAAGGATCAGCCGAGTTGTTCTTGTGGGAGAACAACTCCATTTGGCTCACTAACTTCACACACCATCAGGCTTCCAAGCAGCTCTCAAGGAAACTCAGTTTTCACACTCTATGCTTAGTGCCCTTTGCATGGCTAGGACTGAAATGAACCTGGTAGAGCCTCCAACACAAACGAATGCTCCACATGCGGGTTTCACATGCCACCAACTCCACATTCACAGGCAACTTCAGCGCCACAGCCGTTTTCAGATAGCCCTCAATGCAAAGGCTCTAGACGCAAATATTGGTGTGAGAGCTAATTCAATCAATGAAACACTGCATGTTGGTGAAGGGCATATTGAAGAAGGATCAGCCGAGTGGTTCTTGTGGGAGAACAACTCCATTTGGCTCACTAACTTCACACACCATCAGGCTTCCAAGCAGCTCTCAAGGAAACTCAGTTTTCACACTCTATGCTTAGTGCTCTTTGTGTGCCTAGGACTGAAATGAAGCTTGGTCAGCATCCCACACAAACGAATGCTCCACATGCGGGTTTCACATGCCACCAACTCCACATTCACAGGCAACTTCAGCGCCACAGCCGTTTTCAGATAGCCCTCAATGCAAAGGCTCTAGACGCAAATATTGGTGTGAGAGCTAATTCAATCAAGGAAACACTGCATGTTGGTGAAGGGCATATTGAAGAAGGATCAGCCGAGTGGTTCTTGTGGGAGAACAACTCCATTTGGCTCACTAACTTCACACACCATCAGGCTTCCAAGCAGCTCTCAAGAAAACTCAGTTTTCACACTCTATGCTTAGTGCCCTTTGAGTGCATTATCTAGGAATGAACTTGGTAGAGCATCCCACACAAGCGAATGCTCCACATGCGGGTTTCACATGCCACCAACTCCACATTCACAGGCAACTTCAGCGCCACAGCCGTTTTCAGATAGCCCTCAATGCAAAGGCTCTAGACGCAAATATTGGTGTGAGAGCTAATTCAATCAAGGAAACACTGCATGTTGGTGAAGGGCATACTGAAGAAGGATCAGCCGAGTGGTTCTTGTGGGAGAACAACTCCATTTGGCTCCCTGACTTCACACACCATCAGGCTTACAAGCAGCTCTCAAGGAAACTCAGTTTTCACACTCTATGCTTAGTGCCCTTTGCATGGCTAGGACTGAAATGAACCTGGTAGAGCATCCAACACAAACGAATGCTCCACATGCGTGTTACACATGCCACCAACTCCACATTCACAGGCAACTTCAGCGCCACAGCCGTTTTCAGATAGCCCTCAATGCAAAGGCTCTAGACGCAAATATTGGTGTGAGAGCTAATTCAATCAAGGAAACACTGCATGTTGGTGAAGGGCATATTGAAGAAGGATCAGCCGAGTGGTTCTTGTGGGAGAACAACTCCATTTGGCTCACTAACTTCACACACCATCAGGCTTCCAAGCAGCTCTCAAGGAAACTCAGTTTTCACACTCTATGCTTAGTGCTCTTTGTGTGCCTAGGACTGAAATGAAGCTTGGTCAGCATCCCACACAAACGAATGCTCCACATGCGGGTTTCACATGCCACCAACTCCACATTCACAGGCAACTTCAGCGCCACAGCCGTTTTCAGATAGCCCTCAAGGCAAAGGCTCTAGACGCAAATATTGGTGTAAGAGCTAATTCAATCAAGGAAACACTGCATGTTGGTGAAGGGCATATTGAAGAAGGATCAGCCGAGTGGTTCTTGTGGGAGAACAACTCCATTTGGCTCACTAACTTCACACACCATCAGGCTTCCAAGCAGCTCTCAAGGAAACTCAGTTTTCACACTCTATGCTTAGTGCTCTTTGTGTGCCTAGGACTGAAATGAAGCTTGGTCAGCATCCCACACAAACGAATGCTCCACATGCGGGTTTCACATGCCACCAACTCCACATTCACAGGCAACTTCAGCGCCACAGCCGTTTTCAGATAGCCCTCAATGCAAAGGCTCTAGACGCAAATATTGGTGTGAGAGCTAATTCAATCAAGGAAGCACTGCATGTTGGTGAAGGGCATATTGAAGAAGGATCAGCCGAGTTGTTCTTGTGGGAGAACAACTCCATTTGGCTCACTAACTTCACACACCATCAGGCTTCCAAGCAGCTCTCAAGGAAACTCAGTTTTCACACTCTATGCTTAGTGCCCTTTGCATGGCTAGGACTGAAATGAACCTGGTAGAGCCTCCAACACAAACGAATGCTCCACATGCGGGTTTCACATGCCACCAACTCCACATTCACAGGCAACTTCAGCGCCACAGCCGTTTTCAGATAGCCCTCAATGCAAAGGCTCTAGACGCAAATATTGGTGTGAGAGCTAATTCAATCAATGAAACACTGCATGTTGGTGAAGGGCATATTGAAGAAGGATCAGCCGAGTGGTTCTTGTGGGAGAACAACTCCATTTGGCTCACTAACTTCACACACCATCAGGCTTCCAAGCAGCTCTCAAGGAAACTCAGTTTTCACACTCTATGCTTAGTGCTCTTTGTGTGCCTAGGACTGAAATGAAGCTTGGTCAGCATCCCACACAAACGAATGCTCCACATGCGGGTTTCACATGCCACCAACTCCACATTCACAGGCAACTTCAGCGCCACAGCCGTTTTCAGATAGCCCTCAATGCAAAGGCTCTAGACGCAAATATTGGTGTGAGAGCTAATTCAATCAAGGAAACACTGCATGTTGGTGAAGGGCATATTGAAGAAGGATCAGCCGAGTGGTTCTTGTGGGAGAACAACTCCATTTGGCTCACTAACTTCACACACCATCAGGCTTCCAAGCAGCTCTCAAGAAAACTCAGTTTTCACACTCTATGCTTAGTGCCCTTTGAGTGCATTATCTAGGAATGAACTTGGTAGAGCATCCCACACAAGCGAATGCTCCACATGCGGGTTTCACATGCCACCAACTCCACATTCACAGGCAACTTCAGCGCCACAGCCGTTTTCAGATAGCCCTCAATGCAAAGGCTCTAGACGCAAATATTGGTGTGAGAGCTAATTCAATCAAGGAAACACTGCATGTTGGTGAAGGGCATACTGAAGAAGGATCAGCCGAGTGGTTCTTGTGGGAGAACAACTCCATTTGGCTCCCTGACTTCACACACCATCAGGCTTACAAGCAGCTCTCAAGGAAACTCAGTTTTCACACTCTATGCTTAGTGCCCTTTGCATGGCTAGGACTGAAATGAACCTGGTAGAGCATCCAACACAAACGAATGCTCCACATGCGTGTTACACATGCCACCAACTCCACATTCACAGGCAACTTCAGCGCCACAGCCGTTTTCAGATAGCCCTCAATGCAAAGGCTCTAGACGCAAATATTGGTGTGAGAGCTAATTCAATCAAGGAAACACTGCATGTTGGTGAAGGGCATATTGAAGAAGGATCAGCCGAGTGGTTCTTGTGGGAGAACAACTCCATTTGGCTCACTAACTTCACACACCATCAGGCTTCCACGCAGCTCTCAAGGAAACTCAGTTTTTACACTCTATGCTTAGTGCCCTTTCTGTGCCTAGGACTGAAATGAAGCTTGGTCAGCATCCCACACAAACGAATGCTCCACATGCGGGTTTCACATGCCACCAACTCCACATTCACAGGCAACTTCAGCGCCACAGCCGTTTTCAGATAGCCCTCAATGCAAAGGCTCTAGACGCAAATATTGTGTGAGAGCTAATTCAATCAAGGAAACACTGCATGTTGGTGAAGGGCATATTGAAGAAGGATCAGCCGAGTGGTTCTTGTGGGAGAACAACTCCATTTGGCTCACTAACTTCACACACCATCAGGCTTATAAGCAGCTCTCAAGAAAACTCAGTTTTCACACTCTATGCTTAGTGCCCTTTGAGTGCATTATCTAGGAATGAACTTGGTAGAGCATCCCACACAAGCGAATGCTCCACATGCGGGTTTCACATGCCACCAACTCCACATTCACAGGCAACTTCAGCGCCACAGCCGTTTTCAGATAGCCCTCAATGCAAAGGCTCTAGACGCAAATATTGGTGTGAGAGCTAATTCAATCAAGGAAACACTGCATGTTGGTGAAGGGCATATTGAAGAAGGATCAGCCGAGTGGTTCTTGTGGGAGAACAACTCCATTTGGCTCACTAAATTCACACACCATCAGGCTTCCAAGCAGCTCTCAAGGAAACTCAGTTTTCACACTCTATGCTTAGTGCTCTTTGTGTGCCTAGGACTGAAATGAAGCTTGGTCAGCATCCCACACAAACGAATGCTCCACATGCGGGTTTCACATGCCACCAACTCCACATTCACAGGCAACTTCAGCGCCACAGCCGTTTTCAGATAGCCCTCAATGCAAAGGCTCTAGACGCAAATATTGTGTGAGAGCTAATTCAATCAAGGAAACACTGCATGTTGGTGAAGGGCATATTGAAGAAGGATCAGCCGAGTGGTTCTTGTGGGAGAACAACTCCATTTGGCTCACTAACTTCACACACCATCAGGCTTCCAAGCAGCTCTCAAGGAAACTCAGTTTTCACACTCTATGCTTAGTGCGCTTTGAGTGCATTATCTAGGAATGAACCTGGTAGAGCATCCCACACAAACGAATGCTCCACATGCGGGTTTCACATGCCACCAACTCCACATTCACAGGCAACTTCAGCGCCACAGCCGTTTTCAGATAGCCCTCAATGCAAAGGCTCTAGACGCAAATATTGATGTGAGAGCTAATTCAATCAAGGAAACACTGCATGTTGGTGAAGGGCATATTGAAGAAGGATCAGCCGAGTGGTTTTTGTGGAAGAACAACTCCATTTGGCTCACTAACTTCACACACCATCAGGCTTCCAAGCAGCTCTCAAGGAAACTCAGTTTTCACACTCTATGCTTAGTGCTCTTTGAGTGCATTATCTAGGAATGAACCTGGTAGAGCATCCCACACAAACCAATGCTACACATGCGGGTTTCACGTGCCACCAACTCCACATTCACAGGCAACTTCAGCGCCACAGCCGTTTTCAGATAGCCCTCAATGCAAAGGCTCTAGACGCAAATATTGGTGTGAGAGCTAATTCAATCAAGGAAACACTGCATGTTGGTGAAGGGCATATTGAAGAAGGATCAGCCGAGTGGTTCTTGTGGGAGAACAACTCCATTTGGCTCACTAACTTCACACACCATCAGGCTTCCAAGCAGCTCTCAAGGAAACTCAGTTTTCACACTCTATGCTTAGTGCTCTTTGTGTGCCTAGGACTGAAATGAACCTGGTAGAGCATCCCACACAAACGAATGCTCCACATGCGGGTTTCACGTGCCACCAACTCCACATTCACAGGCAACTTCAGCGCCACAGCCGTTTTCAGATAGCCCTCAATGCAAAGGCTCTAGACGCAAATATTGGTGTGAGAGCTAATTCAATCAAGGAAACACTGCATGTTGGTGAAGGGCATATTGAAGAAGGATCAGCCGAGTGGTTCTTGTGGGAGAACAACTCCATTTGGCTCACTAACTTCACACACCATCAGGCTTCCAAGCAGCTCTCAAGGAAACTCAGTTTTCACACTCTATGCTTAGTGCTCTTTGTGTGCCTAGGACTGAAATGAAGCTTGGTCAGCATCCCACACAAACGAATGCTCCACATGCGGGTTTCACATGCCACCAACTCCACATTCACAGGCAACTTCAGCGCCACAGCCGTTTTCAGATAGCCCTCAATGCAAAGGCTCTAGACGCAAATATTGGTGTGAGAGCTAATTCAATCAAGGAAACACTGCATATTGGTGAAGGGCATATTGAAGAAGGATCAGCCGAGTGGTTCTTGTGGGAGAACAACTCCATTTGGCTCACTAACTTCACACACCATCAGGCTTCCAAGCAGCTCTCAAGAAAACTCAGTTTTCACACTCTATGCTTAGTGCTCTTTGTGTGCCTAGGACTGAAATGAAGCTTGGTCAGCATCCCACACAAACGAATGCTCCACATGCGGGTTTCACATGCCACCAACTCCACATTCACAGGCAACTTCAGCGCCACAGCCGTTTTCAGATAGCCCTCAATGCAAAGGCTCTAGACGCAAATATTGGTGTGAGAGCTAATTCAATCAAGGAAACACTGCATGTTGGTGAAGGGCATATTGAAGAAGGATCAGCCGAGTGGTTCTTGTGGGAGAACAACTCCATTTGGCTCACTAACTTCACACACCATCAGGCTTCCAAGCAGCTCTCAAGGAAACTCAGTTTTCACACTCTATGCTTAGTGCCCTTTGAGTGCATTATCTAGGAATGAACTTGGTAGAGCATCCCACACAAGCGAATGCTCCACATGCGGGTTTCACATGCCACCAACTCCACATTCACAGGCAACTTCAGCGCCACAGCCGTTTTCAGATAGCCCTCAATGCAAAGGCTCTAGACGCAAATATTGGTGTGAGAGCTAATTCAATCAAGGAAACACTGCATGTTGGTGAAGGGCATATTGAAGAAGGATCAGCCGAGTGGTTCTTGTGGGAGAACAACTCCATTTGGCTCACTAACTTCACACACCATCAGGCTTCCAAGCAGCTCTCAAGGAAACTCAGTTTTCACACTCTATGCTTAGTGCTCTTTGTGTGCCTAGGACTGAAATGAAGCTTGGTCAGCATCCCACACAAACGAATGCTCCACATGCGGGTTTCACATGCCACCAACTCCACATTCACAGGCAACTTCAGCGCCACAGCCGTTTTCAGATAGCCCTCAATGCAAAGGCTCTAGACGCAAATATTGGTGTGAGAGCTAATTCAATCAAGGAAACACTGCATGTTGGTGAAGGGCATATTGAAGAAGGATCAGCCGAGTGGTTCTTGTGGGAGAACAACTCCATTTGGCTCACTAACTTCACACACCATCAGGCTTCCAAGCAGCTCTCAAGAAAACTCAGTTTTCACACTCTATGCTTAGTGCTCTTTGAGTGCATTATCTAGGAATGAACTTGGTAGAGCATCCCACACAAGCGAATGCTCCACATGCGGGTTTCACATGCCACCAACTCCACATTCACAGGCAACTTCAGCGCCACAGCCGTTTTCAGATAGCCCTCAATGCAAAGGCTCTAGACGCAAATATTGGTGTGAGAGCTAATTCAATCAAGGAAACACTGCATGTTGGTGAAGGGCATACTGAAGAAGGATCAGCCGAGTGGTTCTTGTGGGAGAACAACTCCATTTGGCTCCCTAACTTCACACACCATCAGGCTTCCAAGCAGCTCTCAAGGAAACTCAGTTTTCACACTCTATGCTTAGTGCCCTTTGCATGGCTAGGACTGAAATGAACCTGGTAGAGCATCCAACACAAACGAATGCTCCACATGCGGGTTACACATGCCACCTACTCCACATTCACAGGCAACTTCAGCGCCACAGCCGTTTTCAGATAGCCCTCAATGCAAAGGCTCTAGACGCAAATATTGGTGTGAGAGCTAATTCAATCAAGGAAACACTGCATGTTGGTGAAGGGCATATTGAAGAAGGATCAGCCGAGTGGTTCTTGTGGGAGAACAACTCCATTTGGCTCACTAACTTCACACACCATCAGGCTTCCACGCAGCTCTCAAGGAAACTCAGTTTTCACACTCTATGCTTAGTGCCCTTTCTGTGCCTAGGACTGAAATGAAGCTTGGTCAGCATCCCACACAAACGAATGCTCCACATGCGGGTTTCACATGCCACCAACTCCACATTCACAGGCAACTTCAGCGCCACAGCCGTTTTCAGATAGCCCTCAATGCAAAGGCTCTAGACGCAAATATTGGTGTGAGAGCTAATTCAATCAAGGAAACACTGCATGTTGGTGAAGGGCATATTGAAGAAGGATCAGCCGAGTGGTTCTTGTGGGAGAACAACTCCATTTGGCTCACTAACTTCACACACCATCAGGCTTCCAAGCAGCTCTCAAGAAAACTCAGTTTTCACACTCTATGCTTAGTGCCCTTTGAGTGCATTATCTAGGAATGAACTTGGTAGAGCATCCCACACAAGCGAATGCTCCACATGCGGGTTTCACATGCCACCAACTCCACATTCACAGGCAACTTCAGCGCCACAGCCGTTTTCAGATAGCCCTCAATGCAAAGGCTCTAGACGCAAATATTGGTGTGAGAGCTAATTCAATCAAGGAAACACTGCATGTTGGTGAAGGGCATATTGAAGAAGGATCAGCCGAGTGGTTCTTGTGGGAGAACAACTCCATTTGGCTCACTAAATTCACACACCATCAGGCTTCCAAGCAGCTCTCAAGGAAACTCAGTTTTCACACTCTATGCTTAGTGCTCTTTGTGTGCCTAGGACTGAAATGAAGCTTGGTCAGCATCCCACACAAACGAATGCTCCACATGCGGGTTTCACATGCCACCAACTCCACATTCACAGGCAACTTCAGCGCCACAGCCGTTTTCAGATAGCCCTCAATGCAAAGGCTCTAGACGCAAATATTGTGTGAGAGCTAATTCAATCAAGGAAACACTGCATGTTGGTGAAGGGCATATTGAAGAAGGATCAGCCGAGTGGTTCTTGTGGGAGAACAACTCCATTTGGCTCACTAACTTCACACACCATCAGGCTTCCAAGCAGCTCTCAAGGAAACTCAGTTTTCACACTCTATGCTTAGTGCGCTTTGAGTGCATTATCTAGGAATGAACCTGGTAGAGCATCCCACACAAACGAATGCTCCACATGCGGGTTTCACATGCCACCAACTCCACATTCACAGGCAACTTCAGCGCCACAGCCGTTTTCAGATAGCCCTCAATGCAAAGGCTCTAGACGCAAATATTGATGTGAGAGCTAATTCAATCAAGGAAACACTGCATGTTGGTGAAGGGCATATTGAAGAAGGATCAGCCGAGTGGTTTTTGTGGGAGAACAACTCCATTTGGCTCACTAACTTCACACACCATCAGGCTTCCAAGCAGCTCTCAAGGAAACTCAGTTTTCACACTCTATGCTTAGTGCTCTTTGAGTGCATTATCTAGGAATGAACCTGGTAGAGCATCCCACACAAACGAATGCTACACATGCGGGTTTCACGTGCCACCAACTCCACATTCACAGGCAACTTCAGCGCCACAGCCGTTTTCAGATAGCCCTCAATGCAAAGGCTCTAGACGCAAATATTGGTGTGAGAGCTAATTCAATCAAGGAAACACTGCATGTTGGTGAAGGGCATATTGAAGAAGGATCAGCCGAGTGGTTCTTGTGGGAGAACAACTCCATTTGGCTCACTAAATTCACACACCATCAGGCTTCCAAGCAGCTCTCAAGGAAACTCAGTTTTCACACTCTATGCTTAGTGCTCTTTGTGTGCCTAGGACTGAAATGAACCTGGTAGAGCATCCCACACAAACGAATGCTCCACATGCGGGTTTCACGTGCCACCAACTCCACATTCACAGGCAACTTCAGCGCCACAGCCGTTTTCAGATAGCCCTCAATGCAAAGGCTCTAGACGCAAATATTGATGTGAGAGCTAATTCAATCAAGGAAACACTGCATGTTGGTGAAGGGCATATTGAAGAAGGATCAGCCGAGTGGTTCTTGTGGGAGAACAACTCCATTTGGCTCACTAACTTCACACACCATCATGCTTCCAAGCAGCTCTCAAGGAATCTCAGTTTTCACACTCTATGCTTAGTGCCCTTTGCATGGCTAGGACTGAAATGAACCTGGTAGAGCATCCCACACAAGCGAATGCTCCACATGCGGGTTTCACATGCCACCAACTCCACATTCACAGGCAACTTCAGCGCCACAGCCGTTTTCAGATAGCCCTCAATGCAAAGGCTCTAGACGCAAATATTGGTGTGAGAGCTAATTCAATCAAGGAAACACTGCATGTTGGTGAAGGGCATATTGAAGAAGGATCAGCCGAGTGGTTCTTGTGGGAGAACAACTCCATTTGGCTCACTAACTTCACACACCATCAGGCTTCCAAGCAGCTCTCAAGGAAACTCAGTTTTCACACTCTATGCTTAGTGCTCTTTGTGTGCCTAGGACTGAAATGAACCTGGTAGAGCATCCCACACAAACGAATGCTCCACATGCGGGTTTCACGTGCCACCAACTCCACATTCACAGGCAACTTCAGCGCCACAGCCGTTTTCAGATAGCCCTCAATGCAAAGGCTCTAGACGCAAATATTGGTGTGAGAGCTAATTCAATCAAGGAAACACTGCATGTTGGTGAAGGGCATATTGAAGAAGGATCAGCCGAGTGGTTCTTGTGGGAGAACAACTCCATTTGGCTCACTAACTTCACACACCATCAGGCTTCCAAGCAGCTCTCAAGGAAACTCAGTTTTCACACTCTATGCTTAGTGCTCTTTGTGTGCCTAGGACTGAAATGAAGCTTGGTCAGCATCCCACACAAACGAATGCTCCACATGCGGGTTTCACATGCCACCAACTCCACATTCACAGGCAACTTCAGCGCCACAGCCGTTTTCAGATAGCCCTCAATGCAAAGGCTCTAGACGCAAATATTGGTGTGAGAGCTAATTCAATCAAGGAAACACTGCATATTGGTGAAGGGCATATTGAAGAAGGATCAGCCGAGTGGTTCTTGTGGGAGAACAACTCCATTTGGCTCACTAACTTCACACACCATCAGGCTTCCAAGCAGCTCTCAAGAAAACTCAGTTTTCACACTCTATGCTTAGTGCTCTTTGTGTGCCTAGGACTGAAATGAACTTGGTCAGCATCCCACACAAACGAATGCTCCACATGCGGGTTTCACCTGCCACCAACTCCACATTCACAGGCAACTTCAGCGCCACAGCCGTTTTCAGATAGCCCTCAATGCAAAGGCTCTAGACGCAAATATTGGTGTGAGAGCTAATTCAATCAAGGAAACACTGCATGTTGGTGAAGGGCATATTGAAGAAGGATCAGCCGAGTGGTTCTTGTGGGAGAACAACTCCATTTGGCTCACTAACTTCACACACCATCAGGCTTCCAAGCAGCTCTCAAGGAAACTCAGTTTTCACACTCTATGCTTAGTGCCCTTTGAGTGCATTATCTAGGAATGAACTTGGTAGAGCATCCCACACAAGCGAATGCTCCACATGCGGGTTTCACATGCCACCAACTCCACATTCACAGGCAACTTCAGCGCCACAGCCGTTTTCAGATAGCCCTCAATGCAAAGGCTCTAGACGCAAATATTGGTGTGAGAGCTAATTCAATCAAGGAAACACTGCATGTTGGTGAAGGGCATATTGAAGAAGGATCAGCCGAGTGGTTCTTGTGGGAGAACAACTCCATTTGGCTCACTAACTTCACACACCATCAGGCTTCCAAGCAGCTCTCAAGGAAACTCAGTTTTCACACTCTATGCTTAGTGCTCTTTGTGTGCCTAGGACTGAAATGAAGCTTGGTGAGCATCCCACACAAACGAATGCTCCACATGCGGGTTTCACATGCCACCAACTCCACATTCACAGGCAACTTCAGCGCCACAGCCGTTTTCAGATAGCCCTCAATGCAAAGGCTCTAGACGCAAATATTGGTGTGAGAGCTAATTCAATCATGGAAACACTGCATGTTGGTGAAGGGCATATTGAAGAAGGATCAGCCGAGTGGTTCTTGTGGGAGAACAACTCCATTTGGCTCACTAACTTCACACACCATCAGGCTTCCAAGCAGCTCTCAAGGAAACTCAGTTTTCACACTCTATGCTTAGTGCTCTTTGTGTGCCTAGGAACGAAATGAAGCTTGGTCAGCATCCCACACAAACGAATGCTCCACATGCGGGTTTCACATGCCACCAACTCCACATTCACAGGCAACTTCAGCGCCACAGCCGTTTTCAGATAGCCCTCAATGCAAAGGCTCTAGACGCAAATATTGGTGTGAGAGCTAATTCAATCAAGGAAACACTGCATGTTGGTGAAGGGCATATTGAAGAAGGATCAGCCGAGTGGTTCTTGTGGGAGAACAACTCCATTTGGCTCACTAACTTCACACACCATCAGGCTTCCAAGCAGCTCTCAAGGAAACTCAGTTTTCACACTCTATGCTTAGTGCCCTTTGCATGGCTAGGACTGAAATGAACCTGGTAGAGCATCCAACACAAACGAATGCTCCACATGCGGGTTTCTCATGCCACCAACTCCACATTCACAGGCAACTTCAGCGCCACAGCCGTTTTCAGATAGCCCTCAATGCCAAGGCTCTAGACGCAAATATTGGTGTGAGAGCTAATTCAATCAATGAAACACTGCATGTTGGTGAAGGGCATATTGAAGAAGGATCAGCCGAGTGGTTCTTGTGGGAGAACAACTCCATTTGGCTCACTAACTTCACACACCATCAGGCTTCCAAGCAGCTCTCAAGGAAACTCAGTTTTCACACTCTATGCTTAGTGCCCTTTGAGTGCATTATCTAGGAATGAACCTGGTAGAGCATCCCACACAAACGAATGCTCCACATGCGGTTTTCACATGCCACCAACTCCACATTCACAGGCAACTTCAGCGCCACAGCCGTTTTCAGATAGCCCTCAATGCAAAGGCTCTAGACGCAAATATTGGTGTGAGAGCTAAATCAATCAAGGAAACACTGCATGTTGGTGAAGGGCATATTGAAGAAGGATCAGCCGAGTGGTTCTTGTGGGAGAACAACTCCATTTGGCTCACTAACTTCACACACCATCAGGCTTCCAAGCAGCTCTCAAGGAAACTCAGTTTTCACACTCTATGCTTAGTGCCCTTTGCATACCTAGGACTGAAATGAACCTGGTAGAGCATCCAACACAAACGAATGCTCCACATGCGGGTTTCTCATGCCACCAACTCCACATTCACAGGCAACTTCAGCGCCACAGCCGTTTTCAGATAGCCCTCAATGCAAAGGCTCTAGACGCAAATATTGGTGTGAGAGCTAATTCAATCAATGAAACACTGCATGTTGGTGAAGGGCATATTGAAGAAGGATCAGCCGAGTGGTTCTTGTGGGAGAACAACTCCATTTGGCTCACTAACTTCACACACCATCAGGCTTCCAAGCAGCTCTCAAGGAAACTCAGTTTTCACACTCTATGCTTAGTGCCCTTTGAGTGCATTATCTAGTAATGAACCTGGTAGAGCATCCCACACAAACGAATGCTCCACATGCGGGTTTCACATGCCACCAACTCCACATTCACAGGCAACTTCAGCGCCACAGCCGTTTTCAGATAGCCCTCAATGCAAAGGCTCTAGACGCAAATATTGGTGTGAGAGCTAATTCAATCAAGGAAACACTGCATGTTGGTGAAGGGCATATTGAAGAAGGATCAGCCGAGTGGTTCTTGTGGGAGAACAACTCCATTTGGCTCACTAACTTCACACACCATCAGGCTTCCAAGCAGCTCTCAAGGAAACTCAGTTTTCACACTCTATGCTTAGTGCTCTTTGAGTGCATTATCTAGGAATGAACCTGGTAGAGCATCCCACACAAACGAATGCTCCACATGCGGGTTTCACATGCCACCAACTCCACATTCACAGGCAACTTCAGCGCCACAGCCGTTTTCAGATAGCCCTCAATGCAAAGGCTCTAGACGCAAATATTGGTGTGAGAGCTAATTCAATCAAGGAAACACTGCATGTTGGTGAAGGGCATATTGAAGAAGGATCAGCCGAGTGGTTCTTGTGGGAGAACAACTCCATTTGGCTCACTAACTTCACACACCATCAGGCTTCCAAGCAGCTCTCAAGAAAACTAAGTTTTCACACTCTATGCTTAGTGCTCTTTGTGTACCTAGGACTGAAATGAAGCTTGGTCAGCATCCCACACAAACGAATGCTCCACATGCGGGTTTCACATGCCACCAACTCCACATTCACAGGCAACTTCAGCGCCACAGCCGTTTTCAGATAGCCCTCAATGCAAAGGCTCTAGACGCAAATATTGGTGTGAGAGCTAATTCAATCAAGGAAACACTGCATGTTGGTGAAGGGCATATTGAAGAAGGATCAGCCGAGTGGTTCTTGTGGGAGAACAACTCCATTTGGCTCACTAACTTCACACACCATCAGGCTTCCAAGCAGCTCTCAAGGAAACTCAGTTTTCACACTCTATGCTTAGTGCTCTTTGAGTGCATTATCTAGGAATGAACCTGGTAGAGCATCCCACACAAACGAATGCTCCACATGCGGGTTTCACATGCCACCAACTCCACATTCACAGGCAACTTCAGCGCCACAGCCGTTTTCAGATAGCCCTCAATGCAAAGGCTCTAGACGCAAATATTGGTGTGAGAGCGAATTCAATCAAGGAAACACTGCATGTTGGTGAAGGGCATATTGAAGAAGGATCAGCCGAGTGGTTCTTGTGGGAGAACAACTCCATTTGGCTCACTAACTTCACACACCATCAGGCTTCCAAGCAGCTCTCAAGGAAACTCAGTTTTCACACTCTATGCTTAGTGCTCTTTGAGTGCATTATCTAGGAATGAACCTGGTAGAGCATCCCACACAAACGAATGCTCCACATGCGGGTTTCACATGCCACCAACTCCACATTCACAGGCAACTTCAGCGCCACAGCCGTTTTCAGATAGCCCTCAATGCAAAGGCTCTAGACGCAAATATTGGTGTGAGAGCTAATTCAATCAAGGAAACACTGCATGTTGGTGAAGGGCATATTGAAGAAGGATCAGCCGAGTGGTTCTTGTGGGAGAACAACTCCATTTGGCTCACTAACTTCACACACCATCAGGCTTCCAAGCAGCTCTCAAGAAAACTAAGTTTTCACACTCTATGCTTAGTGCTCTTTGTGTACCTAGGACTGAAATGAAGCTTGGTCAGCATCCCACACAAACGAATGCTCCACATGCGGGTTTCACATGCCACCAACTCCACATTCACAGGCAACTTCAGCGCCACAGCCGTTTTCAGATAGCCCTCAATGCAAAGGCTCTAGACGCAAATATTGGTGTGAGAGCTAATTCAATCAAGGAAACACTGCATGTTGGTGAAGGGCATATTGAAGAAGGATCAGCCGAGTGGTTCTTGTGGGAGAACAACTCCATTTGGCTCACTAACTTCACACACCATCAGGCTTCCAAGCAGCTCTCAAGGAAACTCAGTTTTCACACTCTATGCTTAGTGCTCTTTGAGTGCATTATCTAGGAATGAACCTGGTAGAGCATCCCACACAAACGAATGCTCCACATGCGGGTTTCACATGCCACCAACTCCACATTCACAGGCAACTTCAGCGCCACAGCCGTTTTCAGATAGCCCTCAATGCAAAGGCTCTAGACGCAAATATTGGTGTGAGAGCGAATTCAATCAAGGAAACACTGCATGTTGGTGAAGGGCATATTGAAGAAGGATCAGCCGAGTGGTTCTTGTGGGAGAACAACTCCATTTGGCTCACTAACTTCACACACCATCAGGCTTCCAAGCAGCTCTCAAGGAAACTCAGTTTTCACACTCTATGCTTAGTGCTCTTTGAGTGCATTATCTAGGAATGAACCTGGTAGAGCATCCCACACAAACGAATGCTCCACATGCGGGTTTCACATGCCACCAACTCCACATTCACAGGCAACTTCAGCGCCACAGCCGTTTTCAGATAGCCCTCAATGCAAAGGCTCTAGACGCAAATATTGGTGTGAGAGCTAATTCAATCAAGGAAACACTGCATGTTGGTGAAGGGCATATTGAAGAAGGATCAGCCGAGTGGTTCTTGTGGGAGAACAACTCCATTTGGATCACTAACTTCACACACCATCAGGCTTCCAAGCAGCTCTCAAGGAAACTCAGTTTTCACACTCTATGCTTAGTGCCCTTTGAGTGCATTATCTAGGAATGAACCTGGTAGAGCATCCCACACAAACGAATGCTCCGCATGCGGGTTTCACATGCCACCAACTACACATTCACAGGCAACTTCAGCGCCACAGCCGTTTTCAGATAGCCCTCAATGCAAAGGCTCTAGACGCAAATATTGGTGTGAGAGCTAATTCAATCAAGGAAACACTGCATGTTGGTGAAGGGCATATTGAAGAAGGATCAGCCGAGTGGTTCTTGTGGGAGAACAACTCCATTTGGCTCACTAACTTCACACACCATCAGGCTTCCAAGCAGCTCTCAAGAAAACTAAGTTTTCACACTCTATGCTTAGTGCTCTTTGTGTGCCTAGGACTGAAATGAAGCTTGGTCAGCATCCCACACAAACGAATGCTCCACATGCGGGTTTCACATGCCACCAACTCCACATTCACAGGCAACTTCAGCGCCACAGCCGTTTTCAGATAGCCCTCAATGCAAAGGCTCTAGACGCAAATATTGGTGTGAGAGCTAATTCAATCAAGGAAACACTGCATGTTGGTGAAGGGCATATTGAAGAAGGATCAGCCGAGTGGTTCTTGTGGGAGAACAACTCCATTTGGCTCACTAACTTCACACACCATCAGGCTTCCAAGCAGCTCTCAAGAAACTCAGTTTTCACACTCTATGCTTAGTGCCCTTTGAGTGCATTATCTAGGAATGAACTTGGTAGAGCATCCCACACAAACGAATGCTCCACATGCGGGTTTCACATGCCACCAACTCCACATTCACAGGCAACTTCAGCGCCACAGCCGTTTTCAGATAGCCCTCAATGCAAAGGCTCTAGACGCAAATATTGGTGTGAGAGCTAATTCAATCAAGGAAACACTGCATGTTGGTGAAGGGCATATTGAAGAAGGATCAGCCGAGTGGTTCTTGTGGGAGAACAACTCCATTTGGCTCACTAACTTCACACACCATCAGGCTTCCAAGCAGCTCTCAAGGAAACTCAGTTTTCACACTCTATGCTTAGTGCTCTTTGTGTGCCTAGGACTGAAATGAAGCTTGGTCAGCATCCCACACAAACGAATGCTCCACATGCGGGTTTCACATGCCACCAACTCCACATTCACAGGCAACTTCAGCGCCACAGCCGTTTTCAGATAGCCCTCAATGCAAAGGCTCTAGACGCAAATATTGGTGTGAGAGCTAATTCAATCAAGGAAACACTGCATGTTGGTGAAGGGCATATTGAAGAAGGATCAGCCGAGTGGTTCTTGTGGGAGAACAACTCCATTTGGCTCACTAACTTCACACACCATCAGGCTTCCAAGCAGCTCTCAAGGAAACTCAGTTTTCACACTCTATGCTTAGTGCTCTTTGTGTGCCTAGGACTGAAATGAAGCTTGGTCAGCATCCCACACAAACGAATGCTCCACATGCGGGTTTCACATGCCACCAACTCCACATTCACAGGCAACTTCAGCGCCACAGCCGTTTTCAGATAGCCCTCAATGCAAAGGCTCTAGACGCAAATATTGGTGTGAGAGCTAATTCAATCAAGGAAACACTGCATGTTGGTGAAGGGCATATTGAAGAAGGATCAGCTGAGTGGTTCTTGTGGGAGAACAACTCCATTTGGCTCACTAACTTCACACACCATCAGGCTTCCAAGCAGCTCTCAAGGAAACTCAGTTTTCACACTCTATGCTTAGTGCCCTTTGAGTGCATTATCTAGGAATGAACCTGGTAGAGCATCCCACACAAACGAATGCTCCACATGCGGGTTTGACATGCCACCAACTCCACATTCACAGGCAACTTCAGCGCCACAGCCGTTTTCAGATAGCCCTCAATGCAAAGGCTCTAGACGCAAATATTGATGTGAGAGCTAATTCAATCAAGGAAGCACTGCATGTTGGTGAAGGGCATATTGAAGAAGGATCAGCCGAGTGGTTCTTGTGGGAGAACAACTCCATTTGGCTCCCTAACTTCACACACCATCAGGCTTCCAAGCAGCTCTCAAGGAAACTCAGTTTTCACACTCTATGCTTAGTGCCCTTTGCATGGCTAGGACTGAAATGAACCTGGTAGAGCATCCAACACAAACGAATGCTCCACATGCGGGTTTCACATGCCACCAACTCCACATTCACAGGCAACTTCAGCGCCACAGCCGTTTTCAGATAGCCCTCAATGCAAAGGCTCTAGACGCAAATATTGGTGTGAGAGCTAATTCAATCAATGAAATACTGCATGTTGGTGAAGGGCATATTGAAGAAGGATCAGCCGAGTGGTTCTTGTGGGAGAACAACTCCATTTGGCTCACTAACTTCACACACCATCAGGCTTCCAAGCAGCTCTCAAGGAAACTCAGTTTTCACACTCTATGCTTAGTGCTCTTTGTGTGCCTAGGACTGAAATGAAGCTTGGTCAGCATCCCACACAAACGAATGCTCCACATGCGGGTTTCACATGCCACCAACTCCACATTCACAGGCAACTTCAGCGCCACAGCCGTTTTCAGATAGCCCTCAATGCAAAGGCTCTAGACGCAAATATTGGTGTGAGAGCTAATTCAATCAAGGAAACACTGCATGTTGGTGAAGGGCATATTGAAGAAGGATCAGCCGAGTGGTTCTTGTGGGAGAACAACTCCATTTGGCTCACTAACTTCACACACCATCAGGCTTCCAAGCAGCTCTCAAGAAAACTCAGTTTTCACACTCTATGCTTAGTGCCCTTTGAGTGCATTATCTAGGAATGAACTTAGCAGAGCATCCCACACAAGCGAATGCTCCACATGCGGGTTTCACATGCCACCAACTCCACATTCACAGGCAACTTCAGCGCCAAAGCCGTTTTCAGATAGCCCTCAATGCAAAGGCTCTAGACGCAAATATTGGTGTGAGAGCTAATTCAATCAAGGAAACACTGCATGTTGGTGAAGGGCATATTGAAGAAGGATCAGCCGAGTGGTTCTTGTGGGAGAACAACTCCATTTGGCTCCCTAACTTCACACACCATCAGGCTTCCAAGCAGCTCTCAAGGAAACTCAGTTTTCACACTCTATGCTTAGTGCCCTTTGCATGGCTAGGACTGAAATGAACCTGGTAGAGCATCCAACACAAACGAATGCTCCACATGCGGGTTTCACATGCCACCAACTCCACATTCACAGGCAACTTCAGCGCCACAGCCGTTTTCAGATAGCCCTCAATGCAAAGGCTCTAGACGCAAATATTGGTGTGAGAGCTAATTCAATCAATGAAACACTGCATGTTGGTGAAGGGCATATTGAAGAAGGATCAGGCGAGTGGTTCTTGTGGGAGAACAACTCCATTTGGCTCACTAACTTCACACACCATCAGGTTTCCAAGCAGCTCTCAAGGAAACTCAGTTTTCACACTCTATGCTTAGTGCTCTTTGTGTGCCTAGGACTGAAATGAAGCTTGGTCAGCATCCCACACAAACGAATGCTCCACATGCGGGTTTCACATGCCACCAACTCCACATTCACAGGCAACTTCAGCGCCACAGCCGTTTTCAGATAGCCCTCAATGCAAAGGCTCTAGACGCAAATATTGGTGTGAGAGCTAATTCAATCAAGGAAACACTGCATGTTGGTGAAGGGCATATTGAAGAAGGATCAGCCGAGTGGTTCTTGTGGGAGAACAACTCCATTTGGCTCACTAACTTCACACACCATCAGGCTTATAAGCAGCTCTCAAGAAAACTCAGTTTTCACACTCTATGCTTAGTGCCCTTTGAGTGCATTATCTAGGAATGAACTTGGTAGAGCATCCCACACAAGCGAATGCTCCACATGCGGGTTTCACATGCCACCAACTCCACATTCACAGGCAACTTCAGCTCCACAGCCGTTTTCAGATAGCCCTCAATGCAAAGGCTCTAGACGCAAATATTGGTGTGAGAGCTAATTCAATCAAGGAAACACTGCATGTTGGTGAAGGGCATATTGAAGAAGGATCAGCCGAGTGGTTCTTGTGGCAGAACAACTCCATTTGGCTCACTAACTTCACACACCATCAGGCTTCCAAGCAGCTCTCAAGGAAACTCAGTTTTCACACTCTATGCTTAGTGCCCTTTGAGTGCATTATCTAGGAATGAACCTGGTAGAGCATCCCACACAAACGAATGCTCCACATGCGGGTTTGACATGCCACCAACTCCACATTCACAGGCAACTTCAGCGCCACAGCCGTTTTCAGATAGCCCTCAATGCAAAGGCTCTAGACGCAAATATTGATGTGAGAGCTAATTCAATCAAGGAAGCACTGCATGTTGGTGAAGGGCATATTGAAGAAGGATCAGCCGAGTGGTTCTTGTGGGAGAACAACTCCATTTGGCTCACTAACTTCACACACCATCAGGCTTCCAAGCAGCTCTCAAGGAAACTCAGTTTTCACACTCTATGCTTAGTGCCCTTTGAGTGCATTGCTAGGACTGAAATGAACCTGGTAGAGCATCCAACACAAACGAATGCTCCACATGCGGGTTTCACATGCCACCAACTCCACATTCACAGGCAACTTCAGCGCCACAGCCGTTTTCAGATAGCCCTCAATGCAAAGGCTCTAGACGCAAATATTGGTGTGAGAGCTAATTCAATCAAGGAAACACTGCATGTTGGTGAAGGGCATATTGAAGAAGGATCAGCCGAGTGGTTCTTGTGGGAGAACAACTCCATTTGGCTCACTAACTTCACACACCATCAGGCTTCCAAGCAGCTCTCAAGGAAACTCAGTTTTCACACTCTATGCTTAGTGCTCTTTGTGTGCCTAGGACTGAAATGAAGCTTGGTCAGCATCCCACACAAACGAATGCTCCACATGCGGGTTTCACATGCCACCAACTCCACATTCACAGGCAACTTCAGCGCCACAGCCGTTTTCAGATAGCCCTCAATGCAAAGGCTCTAGACGCAAATATTGGTGTGAGAGCTAATTCAATCAAGGAAACACTGCATGTTGGTGAAGGGCATATTGAAGAAGGATCAGCCGAGTGGTTCTTGTGGGAGAACAACTCCATTTGGCTCACTAACTTCACACACCATCAGGCTTCCAAGCAGCTCTCAAGAAAACTCAGTTTTCACACTCTATGCTTAGTGCCCTTTGAGTGCATTATCTAGGAATGAACTTGGTAGAGCATCCCACACAAGCGAATGCTCCACATGCGGGTTTCACATGCCACCAACTCCACATTCACAGGCAACTTCAGCGCCACAGCCGTTTTCAGATAGCCCTCAATGCAAAGGCTCTAGACGCAAATATTGGTGTGAGAGCTAATTCAATCAAGGAAACACTGCATGTTGGTGAAGGGCATATTGAAGAAGGATCAGCCGAGTGGTTCTTGTGGGAGAACAACTCCATTTGGCTCCCTAACTTCACACACCATCAGGCTTCCAAGCAGCTCTCAAGGAAACTCAGTTTTCACACTCTATGCTTAGTGCCCTTTGCATGGCTAGGACTGAAATGAACCTGGTAGAGCATCCAACACAAACGAATGCTCCACATGCGGGTTTCACATGCCACCAACTCCACATTCACAGGCAACTTCAGCGCCACAGCCGTTTTCAGATAGCCCTCAATGCAAAGGCTCTAGACGCAAATATTGGTGTGAGAGCTAATTCAATCAATGAAACACTGCATGTTGGTGAAGGGCATATTGAAGAAGGATCAGCCGAGTGGTTCTTGTGGGAGAACAACTCCATTTGGCTCACTAACTTCACACACCATCAGGTTTCCAAGCAGCTCTCAAGGAAACTCAGTTTTCACACTCTATGCTTAGTGCTCTTTGTGTGCCTAGGACTGAAATGAAGCTTGGTGAGCATCCCACACAAACGAATGCTCCACATGCGGGTTTCACATGCCACCAACTCCACATTCACAGGCAACTTCAGCGCCACAGCCGTTTTCAGATAGCCCTCAATGCAAAGGCTCTAGACGCAAATATTGGTGTGAGAGCTAATTCAATCAAGAAAACACTGCATGTTGATGAAGGGCATATTGAAGAAGGATCAGCCGAGTGGTTCTTGTGGGAGAACAACTCCATTTGGCTCACTAACTTCACACACCATCAGGCTTCCAAGCAGCTCTCAAGGAAACTCAGTTTTCACACTCTATGCTTAGTGCTCTTTGTGTGCCTAGGACTGAAATGAAGCTTGGTCAGCATCCCACACAAACGAATGCTCCACATGCGGGTTTCACATGCCACCAACTCCACATTCACAGGCAACTTCAGCGCCACAGCCGTTTTCAGATAGCCCTCAATGCAAAGGCTCTAGACGCAAATATTGGTGTGAGAGCTAATTCAATCAAGGAAACACTGCATGTTGGTGAAGGGCATATTGAAGAAGGATCAGCCGAGTGGTTCTTGTGGGAGAACAACTCCATTTGGCTCACTAACTTCACACACCATCAGGCTTCCAAGCAGCTCTCAAGAAAACTCAGTTTTCACACTCTATGCTTAGTGCCCTTTGAGTGCATTATCTAGGAATGAACCTGGTAGAGCATTCCACACAAGCGAATGCTCCACATGCGGGTTTCACATGCCACCAACTCCACATTCACAGGCAACTTCAGCGCCACAGCCGTTTTCAGATAGCCCTCAATGCAAAGGCTCTAGACGCAAATATTGGTGTGAGAGCTAATTCAATCAAGGAAACACTGCATGTTGGTGAAGGGCATATTGAAGAAGGATCAGCCGAGTGGTTCTTGTGGGAGAACAACTCCATTTGGCTCACTAACTTCACACACCATCAGGCTTCCAAGCAGCTCTCAAGGAAACTCAGTTTTCACACTCTATGCTTAGTGCCCTTTGCATGGCTAGGACTGAAATGAACCTGGTAGAGCATCCAACACAAACGAATGCTCCACATGCGGGTTTCACATGCCACCAACTCCACATTCACAGGCAACTTCAGCGCCACAGCCGTTTTCAGATAGCCCTCAATGCAAAGGCTCTAGACGCAAATATTGGTGTGAGAGCTAATTCAATCAATGAAACACTGCATGTTGGTGAAGGGCATATTGAAGAAGGATCAGCCGAGTGGTTCTTGTGGGAGAACAACTCCATTTGGCTCACTAACTTCACACACCATCAGGTTTCCAAGCAGCTCTCAAGGAAACTCAGTTTTCACACTCTATGCTTAGTGCTCTTTGTGTGCCTAGGACTGAAATGAAGCTTGGTGAGCATCCCACACAAACGAATGCTCCACATGCGGGTTTCACATGCCACCAACTCCACATTCACAGGCAACTTCAGCGCCACAGCCGTTTTCAGATAGCCCTCAATGCAAAGGCTCTAGACGCAAATATTGGTGTGAGAGCTAATTCAATCAAGAAAACACTGCATGTTGATGAAGGGCATATTGAAGAAGGATCAGCCGAGTGGTTCTTGTGGGAGAACAACTCCATTTGGCTCACTAACTTCACACACCATCAGGCTTCCAAGCAGCTCTCAAGGAAACTCAGTTTTCACACTCTATGCTTAGTGCCCTTTGAGTGCATTATCTAGGAATGAACCTGGTAGAGCATCCCACACAAACGAATGCTCCACATGCGGGTTTCACATGCCACCAACTCCACATTCACAGGCAACTTCAGCGCCACAGCCGTTTTCAGATAGCCCTCAATGCAAAGGCTCTAGACGCAAATATTGGTGTGAGAGCTAATTCAATCAAGGAAACACTGCATGTTGGTGAAGGGCATATTGAAGAAGGATCAGCCGAGTGGTTCTTGTGGGAGAACAACTCCATTTGGCTTACTAACTTCACACACCATCAGGCTTCCAAGCAGCTCTCAAGGAAACTCAGTTTTTACACTCTATGCTTAGTGCCCTTTCTGTGCCTAGGACTGAAATGAAGCTTGGTCAGCATCCCACACAAACGAATGCTCCACATGCGGGTTTCACATGCCACCAACTCCACATTCACAGGCAACTTCAGCGCCACAGCCGTTTTCAGATAGCCCTCAATGCAAAGGCTCTAGACGCAAATATTGGTGTGAGAGCTAATTCAATCAAGGAAACACTGCATGTTGGTGAAGGGCATATTGAAGAAGGATCAGCCGAGTGGTTCTTGTGGGAGAACAACTCCATTTGGCTCACTAACTTCACACACCATCAGGCTTCCAAGCAGCTCTCAAAGAAACTCAGTTTTCACACTCTATGCTTAGTGCCCTTTGAGTGCATTATCTAGGAATGAACCTGGTAGAGCATCCCACACAAACGAATGCTCCACATGCGGGTTTGACATGCCACCAACTCCACATTCACAGGCAACTTCAGCGCCACAGCCGTTTTCAGATAGCCCTCAATGCAAAGGCTCTAGACGCAAATATTGGTGTGAGAGCTAATTCAATCAAGGAAACACTGCATGTTGGTGAAGGGCATATTGAAGAAGGATCAGCCGAGTGGTTCTTGTGGGAGAACAACTCCATTTGGCTCACTAACTTCACACACAATCAGGCTTCCAAGCAGCTCTCAAGGAAACTCAGTTTTCACACTCTATGCTTAGTGCTCTTTGTGTGCCTAGGACTGAAATGAAGCTTGGTCAGCATCCCACACAAACGAATGCTCCACATGCGGGTTTCACATGCCACCAACTCCACATTCACAGGCAACTTCAGCGCCACAGCCGTTTTCAGATAGCCCTCAATGCAAAGGCTCTAGACGCAAATATTGGTGTGAGAGCTAATTCAATCAAGGAAACACTGCATGTTGGTGAAGGGCATATTGAAGAAGGATCAGCCGAGTGGTTCTTGTGGGAGAACAACTCCATTTGGCTCACTAACTTCACACACCATCAGGCTTCCAAGCAGCTCTCAAGGAAACTCAGTTTTCACACTCTATGCTTAGTGCCCTTTGAGTGCATTATCTAGGAATGAACCTGGTAGAGCATCCCACACAAACGAATGCTCCACATGCGGGTTTGACATGCCACCAACTCCACATTCACAGGCAACTTCAGCGCCACAGCCGTTTTCAGATAGCCCTCAATGCAAAGGCCCTAGACGCAAATATTGATGTGAGAGCTAATTCAATCAAGGAAACACTGCATGTTGGTGCAGGGCATATTGAAGAAGGATCAGCCGAGTGGTTCTTGTGGGAGAACAACTCCATTTGGCTCACTAACTTCACACACCATCAGGCTTCCAAGCAGCTCTCAAGGAAACTCAGTTTTCACACTCTATGCTTAGTGCCCTTTGCATGGCTAGGACTGAAATGAACCTGGTAGAGCATCCAACACAAACGAATGCTCCACATGCGGGTTTCACATGCCACCAACTCCACATTCACAGGCAACTTCAGCGCCACAGCCGTTTTCAGATAGCCCTCAATGCAAAGGCTCTAGACGCAAATATTGGTGTGAGAGCTAATTCAATCAATGAAACACTGCATGTTGGTGAAGGGCATATTGAAGAAGGATCAGCCGAGTGGTTCTTGTGGGAGAACAACTCCATTTGGCTCACTAACTTCACACACCATCAGGCTTCCAAGCAGCTCTCAAGGAAACTCAGTTTTCACACTCTATGCTTAGTGCTCTTTGTGTGCCTAGGACTGAAATGAAGCTTGGTCAGCATCCAACACAAACGAATGCTCCACATGCGGGTTTCACATGCCACCAACTCCACATTCACAGGCAACTTCAGCGCCACAGCCGTTTTCAGATAGCCCTCAATGCAAAGGCTCTAGACGCAAATATTGGTGTGAGAGCTAATTCAATCAAGGAAACACTGCATGTTGGTGAAGGGCATATTGAAGAAGGATCAGCCGAGTGGTTCTTGTGGGAGAACAACTCCATTTGGCTCACTAACTTCACACACCATCAGGCTTCCAAGCAGCTCTCAAGGAAACTCAGTTTTCACACTCTATGCTTAGTGCCCTTTGAGTGCATTATCTAGGAATGAACCTGGTAGAGCATCCCACACAAACGAATGCTCCACATGCGGGTTTCACATGCCACCAACTCCACATTCACAGGCAACTTCAGCGCCACAGCCGTTTTCAGATAGCCCTCAATGCAAAGGCTCTAGACGCAAATATTGGTGTGAGAGCTAATTCAATCAAGGAAACACTGCATGTTGGTGAAGGGCATATTGAAGAAGGATCAGCCGAGTGGTTCTTGTGGGAGAACAACTCCATTTGGCTCACTAACTTCACACACCATCAGGCTTCCAAGCAGCTCTCAAGAAAACTAAGTTTTCACACTCTATGCTTAGTGCTCTTTGTGTGCCTAGGACTGAAATGAAGCTTGGTCAGCATCCCACACAAACGAATGCTCCACATGCGGGTTTCACATGCCACCAACTCCACATTCACAGGCAACTTCAGCGCCACAGCCGTTTTCAGATAGCCCTCAATGCAAAGGCTCTAGACGCAAATATTGATGTGAGAGCTAATTCAATCAAGGAAACACTGCATGTTGGTGAAGGGCATATTGAAGAAGGATCAGCCGAGTGGTTCTTGTGGGAGAACAACTCCATTTGGCTCACTAACTTCACACACCATCAGGCTTCCAAGCAGCTCTCAAGAAAACTCAGTTTTCACACTCTATGCTTAGTGCCCTTTGAGTGCATTATCTAGGAATGAACTTGGTAGAGCATCCCACACAAGCGAATGCTCCACATGCGGGTTTCACATGCCACCAACTCCACATTCACAGGCAACTTCAGCGCCACAGCCGTTTTCAGATAGCCCTCAATGCAAAGGCTCTAGACGCAAATATTGATGTGAGAGCTAATTCAATCAAGGAAACACTGCATGTTGGTGAAGGGCATATTGAAGAAGGATCAGCCGAGTGGTTCTTGTGGGAGAACAACTCCATTTGGCTCACTAACTTCACACACCATCAGGCTTCCAAGCAGCTCTCAAGAAAACTCAGTTTTCACACTCTATGCTTAGTGCCCTTTGAGTGCATTATCTAGGAATGAACTTGGTAGAGCATCCCACACAAGCGAATGCTCCACATGCGGGTTTCACATGCCACCAACTCCACATTCACAGGCAACTTCAGCGCCACAGCCGTTTTCAGATAGCCCTCAATGCAAAGGCTCTAGACGCAAATATTGGTGTGAGAGCTAATTCAATCAAGGAAACACTGCATGTTGGTGAAGGGCATATTGAAGAAGGATCAGCCGAGTGGTTCTTGTGGGAGAACAACTCCATTTGGCTCACTAACTTCACACACCATCAGGCTTCCAAGCAGCTCTCAAGGAAACTCAGTTTTCACACTCTATGCTTAGTGCTCTTTGTGTGCCTAGGACTGAAATGAAGCTTGGTCAGCATCCCACACAAACGAATGCTCCACATGCGGGTTTCACATGCCACCAACTCCACATTCACAGGCAACTTCAGCGCCACAGCCGTTTTCAGATAGCCCTCAATGCAAAGGCTCTAGACGCAAATATTGGTGTGAGAGCTAATTCAATCAATGAAACACTGCATGTTGGTGAAGGGCATATTGAAGAAGGATCAGCCGAGTGGTTCTTGTGGGAGAACAACTCCATTTGGCTCACTAACTTCACACACCATCAGGCTTCCAAGCAGCTCTCAAGGAAACTCAGTTTTCACACTCTATGCTTAGTGCTCTTTGTGTGCCTAGGACTGAAATGAAGCTTGGTCAGCATCCCACACAAACGAATGCTCCACATGCGGGTTTCACATGCCACCAACTCCACATTCACAGGCAACTTCAGCGCCACAGCCGTTTTCAGATAGCCCTCAATGCAAAGGCTCTAGACGCAAATATTGGTGTGAGAGCTAATTCAATCAAGGAAACACTGCATGTTGGTGAAGGGCATATTGAAGAAGGATCAGCCGAGTGGTTCTTGTGGGAGAACAACTCCATTTGGCTCACTAACTTCACACACAATCAGGCTTCCAAGCAGCTCTCAAGGAAACTCAGTTTTCACACTCTATGCTTAGTGCTCTTTGTGTGCCTAGGACTGAAATGAAGCTTGGTCAGCATCCCACACAAACGAATGCTCCACATGCGGGTTTCACATGCCACCAACTCCACATTCACAGGCAACTTCAGCGCCACAGCCGTTTTCAGATAGCCCTCAATGCAAAGGCTCTAGACGCAAATATTGGTGTGAGAGCTAATTCAATCAAGGAAACACTGCATGTTGGTGAAGGGCATATTGAAGAAGGATCAGCCGAGTGGTTCTTGTGGGAGAACAACTCCATTTGGCTCACTAACTTCACACACCATCAGGCTTCCAAGCAGCTCTCAAGGAAACTCAGTTTTCACACTCTATGCTTAGTGCCCTTTGAGTGCATTATCTAGGAATGAACCTGGTAGAGCATCCCACACAAACGAATGCTCCACATGCGGGTTTGACATGCCACCAACTCCACATTCACAGGCAACTTCAGCGCCACAGCCGTTTTCAGATAGCCCTCAATGCAAAGGCCCTAGACGCAAACATTGATGTGAGAGCTAATTCAATCAAGGAAACACTGCATGTTGGTGAAGGGCATATTGAAGAAGGATCAGCCGAGTGGTTCTTGTGGGAGAACAACTCCATTTGGCTCACTAACTTCACACACCATCAGGCTTCCAAGCAGCTCTCAAGGAAACTCAGTTTTCACACTCTATGCTTAGTGCCCTTTGCATGGCTAGGACTGAAATGAACCTGGTAGAGCATCCAACACAAACGAATGCTCCACATGCGGGTTTCACATGCCACCAACTCCACATTCACAGGCAACTTCAGCGCCACAGCCGTTTTCAGATAGCCCTCAATGCAAAGGCTCTAGACGCAAATATTGGTGTGAGAGCTAATTCAATCAATGAAACACTGCATGTTGGTGAAGGGCATATTGAAGAAGGATCAGCCGAGTGGTTCTTGTGGGAGAACAACTCCATTTGGCTCACTAACTTCACACACCATCAGGCTTCCAAGCAGCTCTCAAGGAAACTCAGTTTTCACACTCTATGCTTAGTGCTCTTTGTGTGCCTAGGACTGAAATGAAGCTTGGTCAGCATCCAACACAAACGAATGCTCCACATGCGGGTTTCACATGCCACCAACTCCACATTCACAGGCAACTTCAGCGCCACAGCCGTTTTCAGATAGCCCTCAATGCAAAGGCTCTAGACGCAAATATTGGTGTGAGAGCTAATTCAATCAAGGAAACACTGCATGTTGGTGAAGGGCATATTGAAGAAGGATCAGCCGAGTGGTTCTTGTGGGAGAACAACTCCATTTGGCTCACTAACTTCACACACCATCAGGCTTCCAAGCAGCTCTCAAGGAAACTCAGTTTTCACACTCTATGCTTAGTGCCCTTTGAGTGCATTATCTAGGAATGAACCTGGTAGAGCATCCCACACAAACGAATGCTCCACATGCGGGTTTCACATGCCACCAACTCCACATTCACAGGCAACTTCAGCGCCACAGCCGTTTTCAGATAGCCCTCAATGCAAAGGCTCTAGACGCAAATATTGGTGTGAGAGCTAATTCAATCAAGGAAACACTGCATGTTGGTGAAGGGCATATTGAAGAAGGATCAGCCGAGTGGTTCTTGTGGGAGAACAACTCCATTTGGCTCACTAACTTCACACACCATCAGGCTTCCAAGCAGCTCTCAAGAAAACTAAGTTTTCACACTCTATGCTTAGTGCTCTTTGTGTGCCTAGGACTGAAATGAAGCTTGGTCAGCATCCCACACAAACGAATGCTCCACATGCGGGTTTCACATGCCACCAACTCCACATTCACAGGCAACTTCAGCGCCACAGCCGTTTTCAGATAGCCCTCAATGCAAAGGCTCTAGACGCAAATATTGATGTGAGAGCTAATTCAATCAAGGAAACACTGCATGTTGGTGAAGGGCATATTGAAGAAGGATCAGCCGAGTGGTTCTTGTGGGAGAACAACTCCATTTGGCTCACTAACTTCACACACCATCAGGCTTCCAAGCAGCTCTCAAGAAAACTCAGTTTTCACACTCTATGCTTAGTGCCCTTTGAGTGCATTATCTAGGAATGAACTTGGTAGAGCATCCCACACAAGCGAATGCTCCACATGCGGGTTTCACATGCCACCAACTCCACATTCACAGGCAACTTCAGCGCCACAGCCGTTTTCAGATAGCCCTCAATGCAAAGGCTCTAGACGCAAATATTGATGTGAGAGCTAATTCAATCAAGGAAACACTGCATGTTGGTGAAGGGCATATTGAAGAAGGATCAGCCGAGTGGTTCTTGTGGGAGAACAACTCCATTTGGCTCACTAACTTCACACACCATCAGGCTTCCAAGCAGCTCTCAAGAAAACTCAGTTTTCACACTCTATGCTTAGTGCCCTTTGAGTGCATTATCTAGGAATGAACTTGGTAGAGCATCCCACACAAGCGAATGCTCCACATGCGGGTTTCACATGCCACCAACTCCACATTCACAGGCAACTTCAGCGCCACAGCCGTTTTCAGATAGCCCTCAATGCAAAGGCTCTAGACGCAAATATTGGTGTGAGAGCTAATTCAATCAAGGAAACACTGCATGTTGGTGAAGGGCATATTGAAGAAGGATCAGCTGAGTGGTTCTTGTGGGAGAACAACTCCATTTGGCTCACTAACTTCACACACCATCAGGCTTCCAAGCAGCTCTCAAGGAAACTCAGTTTTCAAACTCTATGCTTAGTGCTCTTTGTGTGCCTAGGACTGAAATGAAGCTTGGTCAGCATCCCACACAAACGAATGCTCCACATGCGGGTTTCACATGCCACCAACTCCACATTCACAGGCAACTTCAGCGCCACAGCCGTTTTCAGATAGCCCTCAATGCAAAGGCTCTAGACGCAAATATTGGTGTGAGAGCTAATTCAATCAATGAAACACTGCATGTTGGTGAAGGGCATATTGAAGAAGGATCAGCCGAGTGGTTCTTGTGGGAGAACAACTCCATTTGGCTCACTAACTTCACACACCATCAGGCTTCCAAGCAGCTCTCAAGGAAACTCAGTTTTCACACTCTATGCTTAGTGCTCTTTGTGTGCCTAGGACTGAAATGAAGCTTGGTCAGCATCCCACACAAACGAATGCTCCACATGCGGGTTTCACATGCCACCAACTCCACATTCACAGGCAACTTCAGCGCCACAGCCGTTTTCAGATAGCCCTCAATGCAAAGGCTCTAGACGCAAATATTGGTGTGAGAGCTAATTCAATCAAGGAAACACTGCATGTTGGTGAAGGGCATATTGAAGAAGGATCAGCCGAGTGGTTCTTGTGGGAGAACAACTCCATTTGGCTCACTAACTTCACACACCATCAGGCTTCCAAGCAGCTCTCAAGGAAACTCAGTTTTCACACTCTATGCTTAGTGCTCTTTGTGTGCCTAGGACTGAAATGAAGCTTGGTCAGCATCCCACACAAACGAATGCTCCACATGCGGGTTTCACATGCCACCAACTCCACATTCACAGGCAACTTCAGCGCCACAGCCGTTTTCAGATAGCCCTCAATGCAAAGGCTCTAGACGCAAATATTGGTGTGAGAGCTAATTCAATCAAGGAAACACTGCATGTTGGTGAAGGGCATATTGAAGAAGGATCAGCTGAGTGGTTCTTGTGGGAGAACAACTCCATTTGGCTCACTAACTTCACACACCATCAGGCTTCCAAGCAGCTCTCAAGGAAACTCAGTTTTCACACTCTATGCTTAGTGCCCTTTGAGTGCATTATCTAGGAATGAACCTGGTAGAGCATCCCACACAAACGAATGCTCCACATGCGGGTTTGACATGCCACCAACTCCACATTCACAGGCAACTTCAGCGCCACAGCCGTTTTCAGATAGCCCTCAATGCAAAGGTTCTAGACGCAAATATTGATGTGAGAGCTAATTCAATCAAGGAAACACTGCATGTTGGTGAAGGGCATATTGAAGAAGGATCAGCCGAGTGGTTCTTGTGGGAGAACAACTCCATTTGGCTCACTAACTTCACACACCATCAGGCTTCCAAGCAGCTCTCAAGGAAACTCAGTTTTCACACTCTATGCTTAGTGCCCTTTGAGTGCATTATCTAGGAATGAACCTGGTAGAGCATCCCACACAAACGAATGCTCCACATGCGGGTTTGACATGCCACCAACTCCACATTCACAGGCAACTTCAGCGCCACAGCCGTTTTCAGATAGCCCTCAATGCAAAGGCTCTAGACGCAAATATTGATGTGAGAGCTAATTCAATCAAGGAAACACTGCATGTTGGTGAAGGGCATATTGAAGAAGGATCAGCCGAGTGGTTCTTGTGGGAGAACAACTCCATTTGGCTCACTAACTTCACACACCATCAGGCTTCCAAGCAGCTCTCAAGGAAACTCAGTTTTCACACTCTATGCTTAGTGCTCTTTGTGTGATTAGGACTGAAATGAAGCTTGGTCAGCATCCCACACAAACGAATGCTCCACATGCGGGTTTCACATGCCACCAACTCCACATTCACAGGCAACTTCAGCGCCACAGCCGTTTTCAGATAGCCCTCAATGCAAAGGCTCTAGACGCAAATATTGGTGTGAGAGCTAATTCAATCAAGGAAACACTGCATGTTGGTGAAGGGCATATTGAAGAAGGATCAGCCGAGTGGTTCTTGTGGGAGAACAACTCCATTTGGCTCACTAACTTCACACACCATCAGGCTTCCAAGCAGCTCTCAAGGAAACTCAGTTTTCACACTCTATGCTTAGTGCCCTTTGAGTGCATTATCTAGGAATGAACCTGGTAGAGCATCCCACGCAAACGAATGCTCCACATGCGGGTTTCACATGCCACCAACTCCACATTCACAGGCAACTTCAGCGCCACAGCCGTTTTCAGATAGCCCTCAATGCAAAGGCTCTAGACGCAAATATTGGTGTGAGAGCTAATTCAATCAAGGAAACACTGCATGTTGGTGAAGGGCATATTGAAGAAGGATCAGCCGAGTGGTTCTTGTGGGAGAACAACTCCATTTGGCTCACTAACTTCACACACCATCAGGCTTCCAAGCAGCTCTCAAGGAAACTCAGTTTTCACACTCTATGCTTAGTGCTCTTTGTGTGCCTAGGACTGAAATGAAGCTTGGTCAGCATCCCACACAAACGAATGCTCCACATGCGGGTTTCACATGCCACCAACTCCACATTCACAGGCAACTTCAGCGCCACAGCCGTTTTCAGATAGCCCTCAATGCAAAGGCTCTAGACGCAAATATTGGTGTGAGAGCTAATTCAATCAAGGAAACACTGCATGTTGGTGAAGGGCATATTGAAGAAGGATCAGCCGAGTGGTTCTTGTGGGAGAACAACTCCATTTGGCTCACTAACTTCACACACCATCAGGCTTCCAAGCAGCTCTCAAGGAAACTCAGTTTTCACACTCTATGCTTAGTGCTCTTTGAGTGCATTATCTAGGAATGAACCTGGTAGAGCATCCCACACAAACGAATGCTCCACATGCGGGTTTCACGTGCCACCAACTCCACATTCACACGCAACTTCAGCGCCACAGCCGTTTTCAGATAGCCCTCAATGCAAAGGCTCTAGACGCAAATATTGGTGTGAGAGCTAATTCAATCAATGAAACACTGCATGTTGGTGAAGGGCATATTGAAGAAGGATCAGCTGAGTGGTTCTTGTGGGAGAACAACTCCATTTGGCTCACTAACTTCACATACCATCAGGCTTCCAAGCAGCTCTCAAGAAAACTAAGTTTTCACACTCTATGCTTAGTGCTCTTTGTGTGCCTAGGACTGAAATGAAGCTTGGTCAGCATCCCACACAAACGAATGCTCCACATGCGGGTTTCACATGCCACCAACTCCACATTCACAGGCAACTTCAGCGCCACAGCCGTTTTCAGATAGCCCTCAAGGCAAAGGCTCTAGACGCAAATATTGGTGTGAGAGCTAATTCAATCAAGGAAACACTGCATGTTGGTGAAGGGCATATTGAAGAAGGATCAGCCGAGTGGTTCTTGTGGGAGAACAACTCCATTTGGCTCACTAACTTCACACACCATCAGGCTTCCAAGCAGCTCTCAAGGAAACTCAGTTTTCACACTCTATGCTTAGTGCTCTTTGTGTGCCTAGGACTGAAATGAAGCTTGGTCAGCATCCCACACAAACGAATGCTCCACATGCGGGTTTCACATGCCACCTACTCCACATTCACAGGCAACTTCAGCGCCACAGCCGTTTTCAGATAGCCCTCAATGCAAAGGCTCTAGACGCAAATATTGGTGTGAGAGCTAATTCAATCAAGGAAACACTGCATGTTGGTGAAGGGCATATTGAAGAAGGATCAGCCGAGTGGTTCTTGTGGGAGAACAACTCCATTTGGCTCACTAACTTCACACACCATCAGGCTTCCAAGCAGCTCTCAAGGAAACTCAGTTTTCACACTCTATGCTTAGTGCTCTTTGTGTGCCTAGGACTGAAATGAAGCTTGGTCAGCATCCCACACAAACGAATGCTCCACATGCGGGTTTCACGTGCCACCAACTCCACATTCACAGGCAACTTCAGCGCCACAGCCGTTTTCAGATAGCCCTCAATGCAAAGGCTCTAGACGCAAATATTGGTGTGAGAGCTAATTCAATCAAGGAAACACTGCATGTTGGTGAACTGCATATTGAAGAAGGATCAGCCGAGTGGTTCTTGTGGGAGAACAACTCCATTTGGCTCACTAACTTCACACACCATCAGGCTTCCAAGCAGCTCTCAAGAAAACTAAGTTTTCACACTCTATGCTTAGTGCTCTTTGTGTGCCTAGGACTGAAATGAAGCTTGGTCAGCATCCCACACAAACGAATGCTCCACATGCGGGTTTCACATGCCACCAACTCCACATTCACAGGCAACTTCAGCGCCACAGCCGTTTTCAGATAGCCCTCAATGCAAAGGCTCTAGACGCAAATATTGGTGTGAGAGCCTATTCAATCAAGGAAACACTGCATGTTGGTGAAGGGCATATTGAAGAAGGATCAGCCGAGTGGTTCTTGTGGGAGAACAACTCCATTTGGCTCACTAACTTCACACACCATCAGGCTTCCAAGCAGCTCTCAAGGAAACTCAGTTTTCACACTCTATGCTTAGTGCTCTTTGAGTGCATTATCTAGGAATGAACCTGGTAGAGCATCCCACACAAACGAATGCTCCACATGCGGGTTTCACGTGCCACCAACTCCACATTCACAGGCAACTTCAGCGCCACAGCCGTTTTCAGATAGCCCTCAATGCAAAGGCTCTAGACGCAAATATTGGTGTGAGAGCTAATTCAATCAAGGAAACACTGCATGTTGGTGAAGGGCATATTGAAGAAGGATCAGCCGAGTGGTTCTTGTGGGAGAACAACTCCATTTGGCTCACTAACTTCACACACCATCAGGCTTCCAAGCAGCTCTCAAGGAAACTCAGTTTTCACACTCTATGCTTAGTGCTCTTTGAGTGCATTATCTAGGAATGAACCTGGTAGAGCATCCCACACAAACGAATGCTCCACATGCGGGTTTCACATGCCACCAACTCCACATTCACAGGCAACTTCAGCGCCACAGCCGTTTTCAGATAGCCCTCAATGCAAAGGCTCTAGACGCAAATATTGGTGTGAGAGCTAATTCAATCAAGGAAACACTGCATGTTGGTGAAGGGCATATTGAAGAAGGATCAGCTGAGTGGTTCTTGTGGGAGAACAACTCCATTTGGCTCACTAACTTCACACACCATCAGACTTCCAAGCAGCTCTCAAGGAAACTCAGTTTTCACACTCTATGCTTAGTGCTCTTTGTGTGCCTAGGACTGAAATGAAGCTTGGTCAGCATCCCACACAAACGAATGCTCCACATGCGGGTTTCACATGCCACCAACTCCACATTCACAGGCAACTTCAGCGCCACAGCCGTTTTCAGATAGCCCTCAATGCAAAGGCTCTAGAGGCAAATATTGGTGTGAGAGCTAATTCTATCAAGGAAACACTGCATGTTGGTGAAGGGCATATTGAAGAAGGATCAGCCGAGTGGTTCTTGTGGGAGAACAACTCCATTTGGCTCACTAACTTCACACACCATCAGGCTTCCAAGCAGCTCTCAAAGAAACTCAGTTTTCACACTCTATGCTTAGTGCCCTTTGAGTGCATTATCTAGGAATGAACCTGGTAGAGCATCCCACACAAACGAATGCTCCACATGCGGGTTTCACATGCCACCAACTCCACATTCACAGGCAACTTCAGAGCCACAGCCGTTTTCAGATAGCCCTCAATGCAAAGGCTCTAGACGCAAATATTGATGTGAGAGCTAATTCAATCAAGGAAACACTGCATGTTGGTGAAGGGCATATTGAAGAAGGATCAGCCGAGTGGTTCTTGTGGGAGAACAACTCCATTTGGCTCACTAACTTCACACACCATCAGGCTTCCAAGCAGCTCTCAAGGAAACTCAGTTTTCACACTCTATGCTTAGTGCCCTTTGCATGGCTAGGACTGAAATGAACCTGGTAGAGCATCCAACACAAACGAATGCTCCACATGCGGGTTTCACATGCCACCAACTCCACATTCACAGGCAACTTCAGCGCCACAGCCGTTTTCAGATAGCCCTCAATGCAAAGGCTCTAGACGCAAATATTGGTGTGAGAGCTAATTCAATCAAGGAAACACTGCATGTTGGTGAAGGGCATATTGAAGAAGGATCAGCCGAGTGGTTCTTGTGGGAGAACAACTCCATTTGGCTCACTAACTTCACACACCATCAGGCTTCCAAGCAGCTCTCAAGGAAACTCAGTTTTCACACTCTATGCTTAGTGCTCTTTGTGTGCCTAGGACTGAAATGAAGCTTGGTCAGCATCCCACACAAACGAATGCTCCACATGCGGGTTTCACATGCCACCAACTCCACATTCACAGGCAACTTCAGCGCCACAGCCGTTTTCAGATAGCCCTCAATGCAAAGGCTCTAGACGCAAATATTGGTGTGAGAGCTAATTCAATCAAGGAAACACTGCATGTTGGTGAAGGGCATATTGAAGAAGGATCAGCCGAGTGGTTCTTGTGGGAGAACAACTCCATTTGGCTCACTAACTTCACACACCATCAGGCTTCCAAGCAGCTCTCAAGGAAACTCAGTTTTCACACTCTATGCTTAGTGCCCTTTGCATGGCTAGGACTGAAATGAACCTGGTAGAGCATCCCACACAAGCGAATGCTCCACATGCGGGTTTCACATGCCACCAACTCCACATTCACAGGCAACTTCAGCGCCACAGCCGTTTTCAGATAGCCCTCAATGCAAAGGCTCTAGACGCAAATATTGGTGTGAGAGCTAATTCAATCAAGGAAACACTGCATGTTGGTGAAGGGCATATTGAAGAAGGATCAGCCGAGTGGTTCTTGTGGGAGAACAACTCCATTTGGCTCACTAACTTCACACACCATCAGGCTTCCAAGCAGCTCTCAAGGAAACTCAGTTTTCACACTCTATGCTTAGTGCTCTTTGAGTGCATTATCTAGGAATGAACCTCGTAGAGCATCCCACACAAACGAATGCTCCACATGCGGGTTTCACATGCCACCAACTCCACATTCACAGGCAACTTCAGCGCCACAGCCGTTTTCAGATAGCCCTCAATGCAAAGGCTCTAGACGCAAATATTGATGTGAGAGCTAATTCAATCAAGGAAACACTGCATGTTGGTGAAGGGCATATTGAAGAAGGATCAGCCGAGTGGTTCTTGTGGGAGAACAACTCCATTTGGCTCACTAACTTGACACACCATCAGGCTTCCAAGCAGCTCTCAAGGAAACTCAGTTTTCACACTCTATGCTTAGTGCCCTTTCATGGCTAGGACTGAAATGAACCTGGTAGAGCATCCCACACAAACGAATGCTCCACATGCGGGTTTCACATGCCACCAACTCCACATTCACAGGCAACTTCAGCGCCACAGCCGTTTTCAGATAGCCCTCAATGCAAAGGCTCTAGACTCAAATATTGGTGTGAGAGCTAATTCAATCAAGGAAACACTGCATGTTGGTGAAGGGCATATTGAAGAAGGATCAGCCGAGTGGTTCTTGTGGGAGAACAACTCCATTTGGCTCACTAACTTCACACACCATCAGGCTTCCAAGCAGCTCTCAAGAAAACTAAGTTTTCACACTCTATGCTTAGTGCTCTTTGTGTGCCTAGGACTGAAATGAAGCTTGGTCAGCATCCCACACAAACGAATGCTCCACATGCGGGTTTCACATGCCAAAAACTCCACATTCACAGGCAACTTCAGCGCCACAGCCGTTTTCAGATAGCACTCAATGCAAAGGCTCTAGACGCAAATATTGGTGTGAGAGCCTATTCAATCAAGGAAACACTGCATGTTGGTGAAGGGCATATTGAAGAAGGATCAGCCGAGTGGTTCTTGTGGGAGAACAACTCCATTTGGCTCACTAACTTCACACACCATCAGGCTTCCAAGCAGCTCTCAAGGAAACTCAGTTTTCACACTCTATGCTTAGTGCTCTTTGTGTGATTAGGACTGAAATGAAGCTTGGTCAGCATCCCACACAAACGAATGCTCCACATGCGGGTTTCACATGCCACCAACTCCACATTCACAGGCAACTTCAGCGCCACAGCCGTTTTCAGATAGCCCTCAATGCAAAGGCTCTAGACGCAAATATTGGTGTGAGAGCTAATTCAATCAAGGAAACACTGCATGTTGGTGAAGGGCATATTGAAGAAGGATCAGCCGAGTGGTTCTTGTGGGAGAACAACTCCATTTGGCTCACTAACTTCACACACCATCAGGCTTCCAAGCAGCTCTCAAAGAAACTCAGTTTTCACACTCTATGCTTAGTGCCCTTTGAGTGCATTATCTAGGAATGAACCTGGTAGAGCATCCCACACAAACGAATGCTCCACATGCGGGTTTCACATGCCACCAACTCCACATTCACAGGCAACTTCAGAGCCACAGCCGTTTTCAGATAGCCCTCAATGCAAAGGCTCTAGACGCAAATATTGGTGTGAGAGATAATTCAATCATGGAAACACTGCATGTTGGTGAAGGGCATATTGAAGAAGGATCAGCCGAGTGGTTCTTGTGGGAGAACAACTCCATTTGGCTCACTAACTTCACACACCATCAGGCTTCCAAGCAGCTCTCAAGGAAACTCAGTTTTCACACTCTATGCTTAGTGCTCTTTGTGTGCCTAGGACTGAAATGAAGCTTGGTCAGCATCCCACACAAACGAATGCTCCACATGCGGGTTTCACATGCCACCAACTCCACATTCACAGGCAACTTCAGCGCCACAGCCGTTTTCAGATAGCCCTCAATGCAAAGGCTCTAGACGCAAATATTGGTGTGAGAGCTAATTCAATCAAGGAAACACTGCATGTTGGTGAAGGGCATATTGAAGAAGGATCAACCGAGTGGTTCTTGTGGGAGAACAACTCCATTTGGCTCACTAACTTCACACACCATCAGGCTTCCAAGCAGCTCTCAAGGAAACTCAGTTTTCACACTCTATGCTTAGTGCTCTTTGAGTGCATTATCTAGGAATGAACCTGGTAGAGCATCCCACACAAACGAATGCTCCACATGCGGGTTTCACATGCCACCAACTCCACATTCACAGGCAACTTCAGCGCCACAGCCGTTTTCAGATAGCCCTCAATGCAAAGGCTCTAGACGCAAATATTGGTGTGAGAGCTAATTCAATCAAGGAAACACTGCATGTTGGTGAAGGGCATATTGAAGAAGGATCAGCCGAGTGGTTCTTGTGGGAGAACAACTCCATTTGGCTCACTAACTTCACACACCATCAGGCTTCCAAACAGCTCTCAAGAAAACTAAGTTTTCACACTCTATGCTTAGTGCTCTTTGTGTGCCTAGGACTGAAATGAAGCTTGGTCAGCATCCCACACAAACGAATGCTCCACATGCGGGTTTCACATGCCACCAACTCCACATTCACAGGCAACTTCAGCGCCACAGCCGTTTTCAGATAGCCCTCAATGCAAAGGCTCTAGACGCAAATATTGGTGTGAGAGCTAATTCAATCAAGGAAACACTGCATGTTGGTGAAGGGCATATTGAAGAAGGATCAGCTGAGTGGTTCTTGTGGGAGAACAACTCCATTTGGCTCACTAACTTCACACACCATCAGGCTTCCAAGCAGCTCTCAAGGAAACTCAGTTTTCACACTCTATGCTTAGTGCTCTTTGTGTGATTAGGACTGAAATGAAGCTTGGTCAGCATCCCACACAAACGAATGCTCCACATGCGGGTTTCACATGCCACCAACTCCACATTCACAGGCAACTTCAGCGCCACAGCCGTTTTCAGATAGCCCTCAATGCAAAGGCTCTAGACGCAAATATTGGTGTGAGAGCTAATTCAATCAAGGAAACACTGCATGTTGGTGAAGGGCATATTGAAGAAGGATCAGCCGAGTGGTTCTTGTGGGAGAACAACTCCATTTGGCTCACTAACTTCACACACCATCAGACTTCCAAGCAGCTCTCAAGAAAACTCAGTTTTCACACTCTATGCTTAGTGCTCTTTGTGTGCCTAGGACTGAAATGAAGCTTGGTAGAGCATCCCACACAAACGAATGCTCCACATGCGGGTTTCACATGCCACCAACTCCACATTCACAGGCAACTTCAGCGCCACAGCCGTTTTCAGATAGCCCTCAATGCAAAGGCTCTAGACGCAAATATTGATGTGAGAGCTAATTCAATCAAGGAAACACTGCATGTTGGTGAAGGGCATATTGAAGAAGGATCAGCCGAGTGGTTCTTGTGGGAGAACAACTCCATTTGGCTCACTAACTTCACACACCATCAGGCTTCCAAGCAGCTCTCAAGGAAACTCAGTTTTCACACTCTATGCTTAGTGCCCTTTGCATGGCTAGGACTGAAATGAACCTGGTAGAGCATCCCACACAAGCGAATGCTCCACATGCTGGTTTCACATGCCACCAACTCCACATTCACAGGCAACTTCAGCGCCACAGCCGTTTTCAGATAGCCCTCAATGCAAAGGCTCTAGACGCAAATATTGGTGTGAGAGCTAATTCAATCAAGGAAACACTGCATGTTGGTGAAGGGCATATTGAAGAAGGATCAGCCGAGTGGTTCTTGTGGGAGAACAACTCCATTTGGCTCACTAACTTCACACACCATCAGGCTTCCAAGCAGCTCTCAAGGAAACTCAGTTTTCACACTCTATGCTTAGTGCCCTTTGAGTGCATTATCTAGGAATGAACGTGGTAGAGCATCCCACACAAACGAATGCTCCACATGCGGGTTTCACATGCCACCAACTCCACATTCACAGGCAACTTCAGCGCCACAGCCGTTTTCAGATAGCCCTCAATGCAAAGGCTCTAGACGCAAATATTGGTGTGAGAGCTAATTCAATCAAGGAAACACTGCATGTTGGTGAAGGGCATATTGAAGAAGGATCAGCCGAGTGGTTCTTGTGGGAGAACAACTCCATTTGGCTCACTAACTTCACACACCATCAGGCTTCCAAGCAGCTCTCAAGGAAACTCAGTTTTCACACTCTATGCTTAGTGCTCTTTGAGTGCATTATCTAGGAATGAACCTCGTAGAGCATCCCACACAAACGAATGCTCCACATGCGGGTTTCACATGCCACCAACTCCACATTCACAGGCAACTTCAGCGCCACAGCCGTTTTCAGATAGCCCTCAATGCAAAGGCTCTAGACGCAAATATTGATGTGAGAGCTAATTCAATCAAGGAAACACTGCATGTTGGTGAAGGGCATATTGAAGAAGGATCAGCCGAGTGGTTCTTGTGGGAGAACAACTCCATTTGGCTCACTAACTTCACACACCATCAGGCTTCCAAGCAGCTCTCAAGGAAACTCAGTTTTCACACTCTATGCTTAGTGCCCTTTCATGGCTAGGACTGAAATGAACCTGGTAGAGCATCCCACACAAACGAATGCTCCACATGCGGGTTTCACATGCCACCAACTCCACATTCACAGGCAACTTCAGCGCCACAGCCGTTTTCAGATAGCCCTCAATGCAAAGGCTCTAGACTCAAATATTGGTGTGAGAGCTAATTCAATCAAGGAAACACTGCATGTTGGTGAAGGGCATATTGAAGAAGGATCAGCCGAGTGGTTCTTGTGGGAGAACAACTCCATTTGGCTCACTAACTTCACACACCATCAGGCTTCCAAGCAGCTCTCAAGGAAACTCAGTTTTCACACTCTATGCTTAGTGCTCTTTGTGTGCCTAGGACTGAAATGAAGCTTGGTCAACATCCCACACAAACGAATGCTCCACATGCGGGTTTCACATGCCACCAACTCCACATTCACAGGCAACTTCAGCGCCACAGCCGTTTTCAGATAGCCCTCAATGCAAAGGCTCTAGACGCAAATATTGGTGTGAGAGCTAATTCAATCAAGGAAACACTGCATGTTGGTGAAGGGCATATTGAAGAAGGATCAGCCGAGTGGTTCTTGTGGGAGAACAACTCCATTTGGCTCACTAACTTCACACACCATCAGGCTTCCAAGCAGCTCTCAAGGAAACTCAGTTTTCACACTCTATGCTTAGTGCTCTTTGTGTGCCTAGGACTGAAATGAAGCTTGGTCAGCATCCCACACAAACGAATGCTCCACATGCGGGTTTCACATGCCACCAACTCCACATTCACAGGCAACTTCAGCGCCACAGCCGTTTTCAGATAGCCCTCAATGCAAAGGCTCTAGACTCAAATATTGGTGTGAGAGCTAATTCAATCAAGGAAACACTGCATGTTGGTGAAGGGCATATTGAAGAAGGATCAGCCGAGTGGTTCTTGTGGGAGAACAACTCCATTTGGCTCACTAACTTCACACACCATCAGGCTTCCAAGCAGCTCTCAAGGAAACTCAGTTTTCACACTCTATGCTTAGTGCCCTTTGAGTGCATTATCTAGGAATGAACGTGGTAGAGCATCCCACACAAACGAATGCTCCACATGCGGGTTTCACATGCCACCAACTCCACATTCACAGGCAACTTCAGCGCCACAGCCGTTTTCAGATAGCCCTCAATGCAAAGGCTCTAGACGCAAATATTGATGTGAGAGCTAATTCAATCAAGGAAACACTGCATGTTGGTGAAGGGCATATTGAAGAAGGATCAGCCGAGTGGTTCTTGTGGGAGAACAACTCCATTTGGCTCACTAACTTCACACACCATCAGGCTTCCAAGCAGCTCTCAAGGAAACTCAGTTTTCACACTCTATGCTTAGTGCTCTTTGTGTGCCTAGGACTGAAATGAAGCTTGGTCAGCATCCCACACAAACGAATGCTCCACATGCGGGTTTCACATGCCACCAACTCCACATTCACAGGCAACTTCAGCGCCACAGCCGTATTCAGATAGCCCTCAATGCAAAGGCTCTAGACGCAAATATTGGTGTGAGAGCTAATTCAATCAAGGAAACACTGCATGTTGGTGAAGGGCATATTGAAGAAGGATCAGCCGAGTGGTTCTTGTGGGAGAACAACTCCATTTGGCTCACTAACTTCACACACCATCAGGCTTCCAAGCAGCTCTCAAGGAAACTCAGTTTTCACACTCTATGCTTAGTGCTCTTTGAGTGCATTATCTAGGAATGAACCTGGTAGAGCATCCCACACAAACGAATGCTCCACATGCGGGTTTCACATGCCACCAACTCCACATTCACAGGCAACTTCAGCGCCACAGCCGTTTTCAGATAGCCCTCAATGCAAAGGCTCTAGACGCAAATATTGATGTGAGAGCTAATTCAATCAAGGAAACACTGCATGTTGGTGAAGGGCATATTGAAGAAGGATCAGCCGAGTGGTTCTTGTGGGAGAACAACTCCATTTGGCTCACTAACTTCACACACCATCAGGCTTCCAAGCAGCTCTCAAGGAAACTCAGTTTTCACACTCTATGCTTAGTGCCCTTTGCATGGCTAGGACTGAAATGAACCTGGTAGAGCATCCCACACAAGCGAATGCTCCACATGCGGGTTTCACATGCCACCAACTCCACATTCACAGGCAACTTCAGCGCCACAGCCGTTTTCAGATAGCCCTCAATGCAAAGGCTCTAGACGCAAATATTGGTGTGAGAGCTAATTCAATCAAGGAAACACTGCATGTTGGTGAAGGGCATATTGAAGAAGGATCAGCCGAGTGGTTCTTGTGGGAGAACAACTCCATTTGGCTCACTAACTTCACACACCATCAGGCTTCCAAGCAGCTCTCAAGGAAACTCAGTTTTCACACTCTATGCTTAGTGCCCTTTGAGTGCATTATCTAGGAATGAACGTGGTAGAGCATCCCACACAAACGAATGCTCCACATGCGGGTTTCACATGCCACCAACTCTACATTCACAGGCAACTTCAGCGCCACAGCCGTTTTCAGATAGCCCTCAATGCAAAGGCTCTAGACGCAAATATTGGTGTGAGAGCTAATTCAATCAAGGAAACACTGCATGTTGGTGAAGGGCATATTGAAGAAGGATCAGCCGAGTGGTTCTTGTGGGAGAACAACTCCATTTGGCTCACTAACTTCACACACCATCAGGCTTCCAAGCAGCTCTCAAGGAAACTCAGTTTTCACACTCTATGCTTAGTGCTCTTTGAGTGCATTATCTAGGAATGAACCTCGTAGAGCATCCCACACAAACGAATGCTCCACATGCGGGTTTCACATGCCACCAACTCCACATTCACAGGCAACTTCAGCGCCACAGCCGTTTTCAGATAGCCCTCAATGCAAAGGCTCTAGACGCAAATATTGATGTGAGAGCTAATTCAATCAAGGAAACACTGCATGTTGGTGAAGGGCATATTGAAGAAGGATCAGCCGAGTGGTTCTTGTGGGAGAACAACTCCATTTGGCTCACTAACTTGACACACCATCAGGCTTCCAAGCAGCTCTCAAGGAAACTCAGTTTTCACACTCTATGCTTAGTGCCCTTTCATGGCTAGGACTGAAATGAACCTGGTAGAGCATCCCACACAAACGAATGCTCCACATGCGGGTTTCACATGCCACCAACTCCACATTCACAGGCAACTTCAGCGCCACAGCCGTTTTCAGATAGCCCTCAATGCAAAGGCTCTAGACGCAAATATTGGTGTGAGAGCTAATTCAATCAAGGAAACACTGCATGTTGGTGAAGGGCATATTGAAGAAGGATCAGCCGAGTGGTTCTTGTGGGAGAACAACTCCATTTGGCTCACTAACTTCACACACCATCAGGCTTCCAAGCAGCTCTCAAGGAAACTCAGTTTTCACACTCTATGCTTAGTGCTCTTTGTGTGCCTAGGACTGAAATGAAGCTTGGTCAACATCCCACACAAACGAATGCTCCACATGCGGGTTTCACATGCCACCAACTCCACATTCACAGGCAACTTCAGCGCCACAGCCGTTTTCAGATAGCCCTCAATGCAAAGGCTCTAGACGCAAATATTGGTGTGAGAGCTAATTCAATCAAGGAAACACTGCATGTTGGTGAAGGGCATATTGAAGAAGGATCAGCCGAGTGGTTCTTGTGGGAGAACAACTCCATTTGGCTCACTAACTTCACACACCATCAGGCTTCCAAGCAGCTCTCAAGGAAACTCAGTTTTCACACTCTATGCTTAGTGCTCTTTGTGTGCCTAGGACTGAAATGAAGCTTGGTCAGCATCCCACACAAACGAATGCTCCACATGCGGGTTTCACATGCCACCAACTCCACATTCACAGGCAACTTCAGCGCCACAGCCGTTTTCAGATAGCCCTCAATGCAAAGGCTCTAGACGCAAATATTGGTGTGAGAGCTAATTCAATCAAGGAAACACTGCATGTTGGTGAAGGGCATATTGAAGAAGGATCAGCCGAGTGGTTCTTGTGGGAGAACAACTCCATTTGGCTCACTAACTTGACACACCATCAGGCTTCCAAGCAGCTCTCAAGGAAACTCAGTTTTCACACTCTATGCTTAGTGCTCTTTGAGTGCATTATCTAGGAATGAACCTGGTAGAGCATCCCACACAAACGAATGCTCCACATGCGGGTTTCACGTGCCACCAACTCCACATTCACACGCAACTTCAGCGCCACAGCCGTTTTCAGATAGCCCTCAATGCAAAGGCTCTAGACGCAAATATTGGTGTGAGAGCTAATTCAATCAATGAAACACTGCATGTTGGTGAAGGGCATATTGAAGAAGGATCAGCTGAGTGGTTCTTGTGGGAGAACAACTCTATTTGGCTCACTAACTTCACATACCATCAGGCTTCCAAGCAGCTCTCAAGAAAACTAAGTTTTCACACTCTATGCTTAGTGCTCTTTGTGTGCCTAGGACTGAAATGAAGCTTGGTCAGCATCCCACACAAACGAATGCTCCACATGCGGGTTTCACATGCCACCAACTCCACATTCACAGGCAACTTCAGCGCCACAGCCGTTTTCAGATAGCCCTCAAGGCAAAGGCTCTAGACGCAAATATTGGTGTGAGAGCTAATTCAATCAAGGAAACACTGCATGTTGGTGAAGGGCATATTGAAGAAGGATCAGCCGAGTGGTTCTTGTGGGAGAACAACTCCATTTGGCTCACTAACTTCACACACCATCAGGCTTCCAAGCAGCTCTCAAGGAAACTCAGTTTTCACACTCTATGCTTAGTGCTCTTTGTGTGCCTAGGACTGAAATGAAGCTTGGTCAGCATCCCACACAAACGAATGCTCCACATGCGGGTTTCACATGCCACCTACTCCACATTCACAGGCAACTTCAGCGCCACAGCCGTTTTCAGATAGCCCTCAATGCAAAGGCTCTAGACGCAAATATTGGTGTGAGAGCTAATTCAATCAAGGAAACACTGCATGTTGGTGAAGGGCATATTGAAGAAGGATCAGCCGAGTGGTTCTTGTGGGAGAACAACTCCATTTGGCTCACTAACTTCACACACCATCAGGCTTCCAAGCAGCTCTCAAGGAAACTCAGTTTTCACACTCTATGCTTAGTGCTCTTTGTGTGCCTAGGACTGAAATGAAGCTTGGTCAGCATCCCACACAAACGAATGCTCCACATGCGGGTTTCACGTGCCACCAACTCCACATTCACAGGCAACTTCAGCGCCACAGCCGTTTTCAGATAGCCCTCAATGCAAAGGCTCTAGACGCAAATATTGGTGTGAGAGCTAATTCAATCAAGGAAACACTGCATGTTGGTGAACTGCATATTGAAGAAGGATCAGCCGAGTGGTTCTTGTGGGAGAACAACTCCATTTGGCTCACTAACTTCACACACCATCAGGCTTCCAAGCAGCTCTCAAGAAAACTAAGTTTTCACACTCTATGCTTAGTGCTCTTTGTGTGCCTAGGACTGAAATGAAGCTTGGTCAGCATCCCACACAAACGAATGCTCCACATGCGGGTTTCACATGCCACCAACTCCACATTCACAGGCAACTTCAGCGCCACAGCCGTTTTCAGATAGCCCTCAATGCAAAGGCTCTAGACGCAAATATTGGTGTGAGAGCCTATTCAGTCAAGGAAACACTGCATGTTGGTGAAGGGCATATTGAAGAAGGATCAGCCGAGTGGTTCTTGTGGGAGAACAACTCCATTTGGCTCACTAACTTCACACACCATCAGGCTTCCAAGCAGCTCTCAAGGAAACTCAGTTTTCACACTCTATGCTTAGTGCTCTTTGAGTGCATTATCTAGGAATGAACCTGGTAGAGCATCCCACACAAACGAATGCTCCACATGCGGGTTTCACGTGCCACCAACTCCACATTCACACGCAACTTCAGCGCCACAGCCGTTTTCAGATAGCCCTCAATGCAAAGGCTCTAGACGCAAATATTGGTGTGAGAGCTAATTCAATCAAGGAAACACTGCATGTTGGTGAAGGGCATATTGAAGAAGGATCAGCCGAGTGGTTCTTGTGGGAGAACAACTCCATTTGGCTCACTAACTTCACACACCATCAGGCTTCCAAGCAGCTCTTAAGGAAACTCAGTTTTCACACTCTATGCTTAGTGCTCTTTGAGTGCATTATCTAGGAATGAACCTGGTAGAGCATCCCACACAAACGAATGCTCCACATGCGGGTTTCACGTGCCACCAACTCCACATTCACAGGCAACTTCAGCGCCACAGCCGTTTTCAGATAGCCCTCAATGCAAAGGCTCTAGACGCAAATATTGGTGTGAGAGTTAATTCTATCAAGGAAACACTGCATGTTGGTGAAGGGCATATTGAAGAAGTATCAGCTGAGTGGTTCTTGTGGGAGAACAACTCCATTTGGCTCACTAACTTCACACACCATCAGACTTCCAAGCAGCTCTCAAGGAAACTCAGTTTTCACACTCTATGCTTAGTGCTCTTTGTGTGCCTAGGACTGAAATGAAGGTTGGTCAGCATCCCACACAAACGAATGCTCCACATGCGGGTTTCACATGCCACCAACTCCACATTCACAGGCAACTTCAGCGCCACAGCCGTTTTCAGATAGCCCTCAATGCAAAGGCTCTAGACGCAAATATTGGTGTGAGAGCTAATTCTATCAAGGAAACACTGCATGTTGGTGAAGGGCATATTGAAGAAGGATCAGCCGAGTGGTTCTTGTGGGAGAACAACTCCATTTGGCTCACTAACTTCACACACCATCAGGCTTCCAAGCAGCTCTCAAAGAAACTCAGTTTTCACACTCTATGCTTAGTGCCCTTTGAGTGCATTATCTAGGAATGAACCTGGTAGAGCATCCCACACAAACGAATGCTCCACATGCGGGTTTCACATGCCACCAACTCCACATTCACAGGCAACTTCAGAGCCACAGCCGTTTTCAGATAGCCCTCAATGCAAAGGCTCTAGACGCAAATATTGATGTGAGAGCTAATTCAATCAAGGAAACACTGCATGTTGGTGAAGGGCATATTGAAGAAGGATCAGCCGAGTGGTTCTTGTGGGAGAACAACTCCATTTGGCTCACTAACTTCACACACCATCAGGCTTCCAAGCAGCTCTCAAGGAAACTCAGTTTTCACACTCTATGCTTAGTGCCCTTTGCATGGCTAGGACTGAAATGAACCTGGTAGAGCATCCAACACAAACGAATGCTCCACATGCGGGTTTCACATGCCACCAACTCCACATTCACAGGCAACTTCAGCGCCACAGCCGTTTTCAGATAGCCCTCAATGCAAAGGCTCTAGACGCAAATATTGGTGTGAGAGCTAATTCAATCAAGGAAACACTGCATGTTGGTGAAGGGCATATTGAAGAAGGATCAGCCAAGTGGTTCTTGTGGGAGAACAACTCCATTTGGCTCACTAACTTCACACACCATCAGGCTTCCAAGCAGCTCTCAAGGAAACTCAGTTTTCACACTCTATGCTTAGTGCTCTTTGTGTGCCTAGGACTGAAATGAAGCTTGGTCAGCATCCCACACAAACGAATGCTCCACATGCGGGTTTCACATGCCACCAACTCCACATTCACAGGCAACTTCAGCGCCACAGCCGTTTTCAGATAGCCCTCAATGCAAAGGCTCTAGACGCAAATATTGGTGTGAGAGCTAATTCAATCAAGGAAACACTGCATGTTGGTGAAGGGCATATTGAAGAAGGATCAGCCGAGTGGTTCTTGTGGGAGAACAACTCCATTTGGCTCACTAACTTCACACACCATCAGGCTTCCAAGCAGCTCTCAAGGAAACTCAGTTTTCACACTCTATGCTTAGTGCTCTTTGTGTGCCTAGGACTGAAATGAAGCTTGGTCAGCATCCCACACAAACGAATGCTCCACATGCGGGTTTCACATGCCACCAACTCCACATTCACACGCAACTTCAGCGCCACAGCCGTTTTCAGATAGCCCTCAATGCAAAGGCTCTAGACGCAAATATTGGTGTGAGAGCTAATTCAATCAAGGAAACACTGCATGTTGGTGAAGGGCATATTGAAGAAGGATCAGCCGAGTGGTTCTTGTGGGAGAACAACTCCATTTGGCTCACTAACTTCACACACCATCAGGCTTCCAAGCAGCTCTCAAGGAAACTCAGTTTTCACACTCTATGCTTAGTGCCCTTTGAGTGCATTATCTAGGAATGAACGTGGTAGAGCATCCCACACAAACGAATGCTCCACATGCGGGTTTCACATGCCACCAACTCTACATTCACAGGCAACTTCAGCGCCACAGCCGTTTTCAGATAGCCCTCAATGCAAAGGCTCTAGACGCAAATATTGGTGTGAGAGCTAATTCAATCAAGGAAACACTGCATGTTGGTGAAGGGCATATTGAAGAAGGATCAGCCGAGTGGTTCTTGTGGGAGAACAACTCCATTTGGCTCACTAACTTCACACACCATCAGGCTTCCAAGCAGCTCTCAAGGAAACTCAGTTTTCACACTCTATGCTTAGTGCTCTTTGAGTGCATTATCTAGGAATGAACCTCGTAGAGCATCCCACACAAACGAATGCTCCACATGCGGGTTTCACATGCCACCAACTCCACATTCACAGGCAACTTCAGCGCCACAGCCGTTTTCAGATAGCCCTCAATGCAAAGGCTCTAGACGCAAATATTGATGTGAGAGCTAATTCAATCAAGGAAACACTGCATGTTGGTGAAGGGCATATTGAAGAAGGATCAGCCGAGTGGTTCTTGTGGGAGAACAACTCCATTTGGCTCACTAACTTGACACACCATCAGGCTTCCAAGCAGCTCTCAAGGAAACTCAGTTTTCACACTCTATGCTTAGTGCCCTTTCATGGCTAGGACTGAAATGAACCTGGTAGAGCATCCCACACAAACGAATGCTCCACATGCGGGTTTCACATGCCACCAACTCCACATTCACAGGCAACTTCAGCGCCACAGCCGTTTTCAGATAGCCCTCAATGCAAAGGCTCTAGACGCAAATATTGGTGTGAGAGCTAATTCAATCAAGGAAACACTGCATGTTGGTGAAGGGCATATTGAAGAAGGATCAGCCGAGTGGTTCTTGTGGGAGAACAACTCCATTTGGCTCACTAACTTCACACACCATCAGGCTTCCAAGCAGCTCTCAAGGAAACTCAGTTTTCACACTCTATGCTTAGTGCTCTTTGTGTGCCTAGGACTGAAATGAAGCTTGGTCAACATCCCACACAAACGAATGCTCCACATGCGGGTTTCACATGCCACCAACTCCACATTCACAGGCAACTTCAGCGCCACAGCCGTTTTCAGATAGCCCTCAATGCAAAGGCTCTAGACGCAAATATTGGTGTGAGAGCTAATTCAATCAAGGAAACACTGCATGTTGGTGAAGGGCATATTGAAGAAGGATCAGCCGAGTGGTTCTTGTGGGAGAACAACTCCATTTGGCTCACTAACTTCACACACCATCAGGCTTCCAAGCAGCTCTCAAGGAAACTCAGTTTTCACACTCTATGCTTAGTGCTCTTTGTGTGCCTAGGACTGAAATGAAGCTTGGTCAGCATCCCACACAAACGAATGCTCCACATGCGGGTTTCACATGCCACCAACTCCACATTCACAGGCAACTTCAGCGCCACAGCCGTTTTCAGATAGCCCTCAATGCAAAGGCTCTAGACGCAAATATTGGTGTGAGAGCTAATTCAATCAAGGAAACACTGCATGTTGGTGAAGGGCATATTGAAGAAGGATCAGCCGAGTGGTTCTTGTGGGAGAACAACTCCATTTGGCTCACTAACTTCACACACCATCAGGCTTCCAAGCAGCTCTCAAGGAAACTCAGTTTTCACACTCTATGCTTAGTGCTCTTTGAGTGCATTATCTAGGAATGAACCTGGTAGAGCATCCCACACAAACGAATGCTCCACATGCGGGTTTCACGTGCCACCAACTCCACATTCACACGCAACTTCAGCGCCACAGCCGTTTTCAGATAGCCCTCAATGCAAAGGCTCTAGACGCAAATATTGGTGTGAGAGCTAATTCAATCAATGAAACACTGCATGTTGGTGAAGGGCATATTGAAGAAGGATCAGCTGAGTGGTTCTTGTGGGAGAACAACTCCATTTGGCTCACTAACTTCACATACCATCAGGCTTCCAAGCAGCTCTCAAGAAAACTAAGTTTTCACACTCTATGCTTAGTGCTCTTTGTGTGCCTAGGACTGAAATGAAGCTTGGTCAGCATCCCACACAAACGAATGCTCCACATGCGGGTTTCACATGCCACCAACTCCACATTCACAGGCAACTTCAGCGCCACAGCCGTTTTCAGATAGCCCTCAAGGCAAAGGCTCTAGACGCAAATATTGGTGTGAGAGCTAATTCAATCAAGGAAACACTGCATGTTGGTGAAGGGCATATTGAAGAAGGATCAGCCGAGTGGTTCTTGTGGGAGAACAACTCCATTTGGCTCACTAACTTCACACACCATCAGGCTTCCAAGCAGCTCTCAAGGAAACTCAGTTTTCACACTCTATGCTTAGTGCTCTTTGTGTGCCTAGGACTGAAATGAAGCTTGGTCAGCATCCCACACAAACGAATGCTCCACATGCGGGTTTCACATGCCACCTACTCCACATTCACAGGCAACTTCAGCGCCACAGCCGTTTTCAGATAGCCCTCAATGCAAAGGCTCTAGACGCAAATATTGGTGTGAGAGCTAATTCAATCAAGGAAACACTGCATGTTGGTGAAGGGCATATTGAAGAAGGATCAGCCGAGTGGTTCTTGTGGGAGAACAACTCCATTTGGCTCACTAACTTCACACACCATCAGGCTTCCAAGCAGCTCTCAAGAAAACTCAGTTTTCACACTCCATGCTTAGTGCTCTTTGTGTGCCTAGGACTGAAATGAAGCTTGGTCAGCATCCCACACAAACGAATGCTCCACATGCGGGTTTCACGTGCCACCAACTCCACATTCACAGGCAACTTCAGCGCCACAGCCGTTTTCAGATAGCCCTCAATGCAAAGGCTCTAGACGCAAATATTGGTGTGAGAGCTAATTCAATCAAGGAAACACTGCATGTTGGTGAACTGCATATTGAAGAAGGATCAGCCGAGTGGTTCTTGTGGGAGAACAACTCCATTTGGCTCACTAACTTCACACACCATCAGGCTTCCAAGCAGCTCTCAAGAAAACTAAGTTTTCACACTCTATGCTTAGTGCTCTTTGTGTGCCTAGGACTGAAATGAAGCTTGGTCAGCATCCCACACAAACGAATGCTCCACATGCGGGTTTCACATGCCACCAACTCCACATTCACAGGCAACTTCAGCGCCACAGCCGTTTTCAGATAGCCCTCAATGCAAAGGCTCTAGACGCAAATATTGGTGTGAGAGCCTATTCAATCAAGGAAACACTGCATGTTGGTGAAGGGCATATTGAAGAAGGATCAGCCGAGTGGTTCTTGTGGGAGAACAACTCCATTTGGCTCACTAACTTCACACACCATCAGGCTTCCAAGCAGCTCTCAAGGAAACTCAGTTTTCACACTCTATGCTTAGTGCTCTTTGAGTGCATTATCTAGGAATGAACCTGGTAGAGCATCCCACACAAACGAATGCTCCACATGCGGGTTTCACGTGCCACCAACTCCACATTCACACGCAACTTCAGCGCCACAGCCGTTTTCAGATAGCCCTCAATGCAAAGGCTCTAGACGCAAATATTGGTGTGAGAGCTAATTCAATCAAGGAAACACTGCATGTTGGTGAAGGGCATATTGAAGAAGGATCAGCCGAGTGGTTCTTGTGGGAGAACAACTCCATTTGGCTCACTAACTTCACACACCATCAGGCTTCCAAGCAGCTCTTAAGGAAACTCAGTTTTCACACTCTATGCTTAGTGCTCTTTGAGTGCATTATCTAGGAATGAACCTGGTAGAGCATCCCACACAAACGAATGCTCCACATGCGGGTTTCACGTGCCACCAACTCCACATTCACAGGCAACTTCAGCGCCACAGCCGTTTTCAGATAGCCCTCAATGCAAAGGCTCTAGACGCAAATATTGGTGTGAGAGCTAATTCTATCAAGGAAACACTGCATGTTGGTGAAGGGCATATTGAAGAAGTATCAGCTGAGTGGTTCTTGTGGGAGAACAACTCCATTTGGCTCACTAACTTCACACACCATCAGACTTCCAAGCAGCTCTCAAGGAAACTCAGTTTTCACACTCTATGCTTAGTGCTCTTTGTGTGCCTAGGACTGAAATGAAGCTTGGTCAGCATCCCACACAAACGAATGCTCCACATGCGGGTTTCACATGCCACCAACTCCACATTCACAGGCAACTTCAGCGCCACAGCCGTTTTCAGATAGCCCTCAATGCAAAGGCTCTAGACGCAAATATTGGTGTGAGAGCTAATTCTATCAAGGAAACACTGCATGTTGGTGAAGGGCATATTGAAGAAGGATCAGCCGAGTGGTTCTTGTGGGAGAACAACTCCATTTGGCTCACTAACTTCACACACCATCATGCTTCCAAGCAGCTCTCAAAGAAACTCAGTTTTCACACTCTATGCTTAGTGCCCTTTGAGTGCATTATCTAGGAATGAACCTGGTAGAGCATCCCACACAAACGAATGCTCCACATGCGGGTTTCACATGCCACCAACTCCACATTCACAGGCAACTTCAGAGCCACAGCCGTTTTCAGATAGCCCTCAATGCAAAGGCTCTAGACGCAAATATTGATGTGAGAGCTAATTCAATCAAGGAAACACTGCATGTTGGTGAAGGGCATATTGAAGAAGGATCAGCCGAGTGGTTCTTGTGGGAGAACAACTCCATTTGGCTCACTAACTTCACACACCATCAGGCTTCCAAGCAGCTCTCAAGGAAACTCAGTTTTCACACTCTATGCTTAGTGCCCTTTGCATGGCTAGGACTGAAATGAACCTGGTAGAGCATCCAACACAAACGAATGCTCCACATGCGGGTTTCACATGCCACCAACTCCACATTCACAGGCAACTTCAGCGCCACAGCCGTTTTCAGATAGCCCTCAATGCAAAGGCTCTAGACGCAAATATTGGTGTGAGAGCTAATTCAATCAAGGAAACACTGCATGTTGGTGAAGGGCATATTGAAGAAGGATCAGCCGAGTGGTTCTTGTGGGAGAACAACTCCATTTGGCTCACTAACTTCACACACCATCAGGCTTCCAAGCAGCTCTCAAGGAAACTCAGTTTTCACACTCTATGCTTAGTGCTCTTTGTGTGCCTAGGACTGAAATGAAGCTTGGTCAGCATCCCACACAAACGAATGCTCCACATGCGGGTTTCACATGCCACCAACTCCACATTCACAGGCAACTTCAGCGCCACAGCCGTTTTCAGATAGCCCTCAATGCAAAGGCTCTAGACGCAAATATTGGTGTGAGAGCTAATTCAATCAAGGAAACACTGCATGTTGGTGAAGGGCATATTGAAGAAGGATCAGCCGAGTGGTTCTTGTGGGAGAACAACTCCATTTGGCTCACTAACTTCACACACCATCAGGCTTCCAAGCAGCTCTCAAGGAAACTCAGTTTTCACACTCTATGCTTAGTGCTCTTTGAGTGCATTATCTAGGAATGAACCTGGTAGAGCATCCCACACAAACGAATGCTCCACATGCGGGTTTCACGTGCCACCAACTCCACATTCACAGGCAACTTCAGCGCCACAGCCGTTTTCAGATAGCCCTCAATACAAAGGCTCTAGACGCAAATATTGGTGTGAGAGCTAATTCAATCAAGGAAACACTGCATGTTGGTGAAGGGCATATTGAAGAAGGATCAGCCGAGTGGTTCTTGTGGGAGAACAACTCCATTTGGCTCACTAACTTGACACACCATCAGGATTCCAAGCAGCTCTCAAGGAAACTCAGTTTTCACACTCTATGCTTAGTGCCCTTTGAGTGCATTATCTAGTAATGAACCTGGTAGAGCATCCCACACAAACGAATGCTCCACATGCGGGTTTCACATGCCACCAACTCCACATTCACAGGCAACTTCAGCGCCACAGCCGTTTTCAGATAGCCCTCAATGCAAAGGCTCTAGACGCAAATATTGATGTGAGAGCTAATTCAATCAAGGAAACACTGCATGTTGGTGAAGGGCATATTGAAGAAGGATCAGCCGAGTGGTTCTTGTGGGAGAACAACTCCATTTGGCTCACTAACTTCACACACCATCAGGCTTCCAAGCAGCTCTCAAGGAAACTCAGTTTTCACACTCTATGCTTAGTGCTCTTTGTGTGCCTAGGACTGAAATGAAGCTTGGTCAGCATCCCACACAAACGAATGCTCCACATGCGGGTTTCACATGCCACCAACTCCACATTCACACGCAACTTCAGCGCCACAGCCGTTTTCAGATAGCCCTCAATGCAAAGGCTCTAGACGCAAATATTGGTGTGAGAGCTAATTCAATCAAGGAAACACTGCATGTTGGTGAAGGGCATATTGAAGAAGGATCAGCCGAGTGGTTCTTGTGGGAGAACAACTCCATTTGGCTCACTAACTTCACACACCATCAGGCTTCCAAGCAGCTCTCAAGGAAACTCAGTTTTCACACTCTATGCTTAGTGCCCTTTGAGTGCATTATCTAGGAATGAACCTGGTAGAGCATCCCACACAAACGAATGCTCCACATGCGGGTTTCACATGCCACCAACTCCACATTCACAGGCAACTTCAGCGCCACAGCCGTTTTCAGATAGCCCTCAAGGCAAAGGCTCTAGACGCAAATATTGGTGTGAGAGCTAATTCAATCAAGGAAACACTGCATGTTGGTGAAGGGCATATTGAAGAAGGATCAGCCGAGTGGTTCTTGTGGGAGAACAACTCCATTTGGCTCACTAACTTCACACACCATCAGGCTTCCAAGCAGCTCTCAAGGAAACTCAGTTTTCACACTCTATGCTTAGTGCTCTTTGTGTGCCTAGGACTGAAATGAAGCTTGGTCAGCATCCCACACAAACGAATGCTCCACATGCGGGTTTCACATGCCACCTACTCCACATTCACAGGCAACTTCAGCGCCACAGCCGTTTTCAGATAGCCCTCAATGCAAAGGCTCTAGACGCAAATATTGGTGTGAGAGCTAATTCAATCAAGGAAACACTGCATGTTGGTGAAGGGCATATTGAAGAAGGATCAGCCGAGTGGTTCTTGTGGGAGAACAACTCCATTTGGCTCACTAACTTCACACACCATCAGGCTTCCAAGCAGCTCTCAAGAAAACTCAGTTTTCACACTCCATGCTTAGTGCTCTTTGTGTGCCTAGGACTGAAATGAAGCTTGGTCAGCATCCCACACAAACGAATGCTCCACATGCGGGTTTCACGTGCCACCAACTCCACATTCACAGGCAACTTCAGCGCCACAGCCGTTTTCAGATAGCCCTCAATGCAAAGGCTCTAGACGCAAATATTGGTGTGAGAGCTAATTCAATCAAGGAAACACTGCATGTTGGTGAACTGCATATTGAAGAAGGATCAGCCGAGTGGTTCTTGTGGGAGAACAACTCCATTTGGCTCACTAACTTCACACACCATCAGGCTTCCAAGCAGCTCTCAAGAAAACTAAGTTTTCACACTCTATGCTTAGTGCTCTTTGTGTGCCTAGGACTGAAATGAAGCTTGGTCAGCATCCCACACAAACGAATGCTCCACATGCGGGTTTCACATGCCACCAACTCCACATTCACAGGCAACTTCAGCGCCACAGCCGTTTTCAGATAGCCCTCAATGCAAAGGCTCTAGACGCAAATATTGGTGTGAGAGCCTATTCAATCAAGGAAACACTGCATGTTGGTGAAGGGCATATTGAAGAAGGATCAGCCGAGTGGTTCTTGTGGGAGAACAACTCCATTTGGCTCACTAACTTCACACACCATCAGGCTTCCAAGCAGCTCTCAAGGAAACTCAGTTTTCACACTCTATGCTTAGTGCTCTTTGAGTGCATTATCTAGGAATGAACCTGGTAGAGCATCCCACACAAACGAATGCTCCACATGCGGGTTTCACGTGCCACCAACTCCACATTCACACGCAACTTCAGCGCCACAGCCGTTTTCAGATAGCCCTCAATGCAAAGGCTCTAGACGCAAATATTGGTGTGAGAGCTAATTCAATCAAGGAAACACTGCATGTTGGTGAAGGGCATATTGAAGAAGGATCAGCCGAGTGGTTCTTGTGGGAGAACAACTCCATTTGGCTCACTAACTTCACACACCATCAGGCTTCCAAGCAGCTCTTAAGGAAACTCAGTTTTCACACTCTATGCTTAGTGCTCTTTGAGTGCATTATCTAGGAATGAACCTGGTAGAGCATCCCACACAAACGAATGCTCCACATGCGGGTTTCACGTGCCACCAACTCCACATTCACAGGCAACTTCAGCGCCACAGCCGTTTTCAGATAGCCCTCAATGCAAAGGCTCTAGACGCAAATATTGGTGTGAGAGCTAATTCTATCAAGGAAACACTGCATGTTGGTGAAGGGCATATTGAAGAAGTATCAGCTGAGTGGTTCTTGTGGGAGAACAACTCCATTTGGCTCACTAACTTCACACACCATCAGACTTCCAAGCAGCTCTCAAGGAAACTCAGTTTTCACACTCTATGCTTAGTGCTCTTTGTGTGCCTAGGACTGAAATGAAGCTTGGTCAGCATCCCACACAAACGAATGCTCCACATGCGGGTTTCACATGCCACCAACTCCACATTCACAGGCAACTTCAGCGCCACAGCCGTTTTCAGATAGCCCTCAATGCAAAGGCTCTAGACGCAAATATTGGTGTGAGAGCTAATTCTATCAAGGAAACACTGCATGTTGGTGAAGGGCATATTGAAGAAGGATCAGCCGAGTGGTTCTTGTGGGAGAACAACTCCATTTGGCTCACTAACTTCACACACCATCATGCTTCCAAGCAGCTCTCAAAGAAACTCAGTTTTCACACTCTATGCTTAGTGCCCTTTGAGTGCATTATCTAGGAATGAACCTGGTAGAGCATCCCACACAAACGAATGCTCCACATGCGGGTTTCACATGCCACCAACTCCACATTCACAGGCAACTTCAGAGCCACAGCCGTTTTCAGATAGCCCTCAATGCAAAGGCTCTAGACGCAAATATTGATGTGAGAGCTAATTCAATCAAGGAAACACTGCATGTTGGTGAAGGGCATATTGAAGAAGGATCAGCCGAGTGGTTCTTGTGGGAGAACAACTCCATTTGGCTCACTAACTTCACACACCATCAGGCTTCCAAGCAGCTCTCAAGGAAACTCAGTTTTCACACTCTATGCTTAGTGCCCTTTGCATGGCTAGGACTGAAATGAACCTGGTAGAGCATCCAACACAAACGAATGCTCCACATGCGGGTTTCACATGCCACCAACTCCACATTCACAGGCAACTTCAGCGCCACAGCCGTTTTCAGATAGCCCTCAATGCAAAGGCTCTAGACGCAAATATTGGTGTGAGAGCTAATTCAATCAAGGAAACACTGCATGTTGGTGAAGGGCATATTGAAGAAGGATCAGCCGAGTGGTTCTTGTGGGAGAACAACTCCATTTGGCTCACTAACTTCACACACCATCAGGCTTCCAAGCAGCTCTCAAGGAAACTCAGTTTTCACACTCTATGCTTAGTGCTCTTTGTGTGCCTAGGACTGAAATGAAGCTTGGTCAGCATCCCACACAAACGAATGCTCCACATGCGGGTTTCACATGCCACCAACTCCACATTCACAGGCAACTTCAGCGCCACAGCCGTTTTCAGATAGCCCTCAATGCAAAGGCTCTAGACGCAAATATTGGTGTGAGAGCTAATTCAATCAAGGAAACACTGCATGTTGGTGAAGGGCATATTGAAGAAGGATCAGCCGAGTGGTTCTTGTGGGAGAACAACTCCATTTGGCTCACTAACTTCACACACCATCAGGCTTCCAAGCAGCTCTCAAGGAAACTCAGTTTTCACACTCTATGCTTAGTGCTCTTTGAGTGCATTATCTAGGAATGAACCTGGTAGAGCATCCCACACAAACGAATGCTCCACATGCGGGTTTCACGTGCCACCAACTCCACATTCACAGGCAACTTCAGCGCCACAGCCGTTTTCAGATAGCCCTCAATACAAAGGCTCTAGACGCAAATATTGGTGTGAGAGCTAATTCAATCAAGGAAACACTGCATGTTGGTGAAGGGCATATTGAAGAAGGATCAGCCGAGTGGTTCTTGTGGGAGAACAACTCCATTTGGCTCACTAACTTGACACACCATCAGGATTCCAAGCAGCTCTCAAGGAAACTCAGTTTTCACACTCTATGCTTAGTGCCCTTTGAGTGCATTATCTAGTAATGAACCTGGTAGAGCATCCCACACAAACGAATGCTCCACATGCGGGTTTCACATGCCACCAACTCCACATTCACAGGCAACTTCAGCGCCACAGCCGTTTTCAGATAGCCCTCAATGCAAAGGCTCTAGACGCAAATATTGATGTGAGAGCTAATTCAATCAAGGAAACACTGCATGTTGGTGAAGGGCATATTGAAGAAGGATCAGCCGAGTGGTTCTTGTGGGAGAACAACTCCATTTGGCTCACTAACTTCACACACCATCAGGCTTCCAAGCAGCTCTCAAGGAAACTCAGTTTTCACACTCTATGCTTAGTGCTCTTTGTGTGCCTAGGACTGAAATGAAGCTTGGTCAGCATCCCACACAAACGAATGCTCCACATGCGGGTTTCACATGCCACCAACTCCACATTCACACGCAACTTCAGCGCCACAGCCGTTTTCAGATAGCCCTCAATGCAAAGGCTCTAGACGCAAATATTGGTGTGAGAGCTAATTCAATCAAGGAAACACTGCATGTTGGTGAAGGGCATATTGAAGAAGGATCAGCCGAGTGGTTCTTGTGGGAGAACAACTCCATTTGGCTCACTAACTTCACACACCATCAGGCTTCCAAGCAGCTCTCAAGGAAACTCAGTTTTCACACTCTATGCTTAGTGCCCTTTGAGTGCATTATCTAGGAATGAACCTGGTAGAGCATCCCACACAAACGAATGCTCCACATGCGGGTTTCACATGCCACCAACTCCACATTCACAGGCAACTTCAGCGCCACAGCCGTTTTCAGATAGCCCTCAATGCAAAGGATCTAGACGCAAATATTGGTGTGAGAGCTAATTCAATCAAGGAAACACTGCATGTTGGTGAAGGGCATATTGAAGAAGGATCAGCCGAGTGGTTCTTGTGGGAGAACAACTCCATTTGGCTCACTAACTTCACACACCATCAGGCTTCCAAGCAGCTCTCAAGGAAACTCAGTTTTCACACTCTATGCTTAGTGCTCTTTGAGTGCATTATCTAGGAATGAACCTCGTAGAGCATTGTAGGAGGACATTGACCCGAAAAGGTCAGTGAGCACAGGACTACAGTTGGTTGGATAATATTTGGAGGAGAATAACCAAATGGCTACCTTTTGTATACCTTATTGGATATCATCTGCATATGTATATGAGAACACCTGGTGGAATATACAAGACAAAAGGAGTTCCAAACAAGCATTAATGGTTTTGTTGATAAGCTCAGCACTTCCTCCCTTATCCTATATGACCCTCAGAGTATAAAGTCTGATGCTACTAATAAACCTCGGCTTTTGACCATCAGTCAGGGTCCACGCGTGTTATTATCGGCTCCGTGCACCAAGTCCATCGCTGCGGGACAGCGACAACTGGCGCCTGAACGGGGACTTGAAAGAAGAAGAGAAAGTGCAGCGGAGACCCCCACAGAAAGTGGTGAGTGGGACAATGGGCCAGAACCAGTGTAGGGCACAGTCTTTTATCTCTCTTATGCAGAATTTTTTAGTGAAAAGTGGAACGAAGATAACTAGGCAGCAATTGCGTTCTTATTTAGAGCTTGTTAGTGAATATAATCCTTGGTCTCCAGATGAATGGACACTAGAAACTGGACTTAAGAATTTTACTCAGAAAAATGGTGAAAAGGCCGGAAGGATAGAAGATATTCACGTTAGTTTTTGGATTATATCGGCTTTAATTAGAGCTATTATTATAATTTTAGAAGGGGAATCTGCAAGAAATTCCTCTAAGGGGAGACACCCCCAAAATGTAGGTAAAAAAGAAGTGTTTCATAGTACGAACAAGGAAGAAAGAGAAAGGGAATCCTTAAGAGGCCCACCTAACAGGAAAGGCCGCTGTAATATGGCTAAAAAAGAAACGCCTCATAGTACAGATGAGGAGGATGGCAAAGAGGAGCCCGTGAGAGATTTCCCTAACGGGAGACGCCACCGTAATGTGGCTAGGAAAGAAATGGCTTATACTACAGATGAAGATGAGAAAGAATGTGTGAGAGACCCTCCCACGAGGAGATGCCACTGTAATGCAGCTAAAAGAGAAAGGCCTTATACTACAGATGTGGAAATTAGGAAAAGAAAACTTGGAAGATGTTACCATAATGTGACTGAAAATGAAATCAGAACTAAGAAAAAGAAAATTTTCAGTGTTAAACCACAGGATTTCTCTAGTGAGGTAAATGAGGCTGGGATAAAGCAACAGTTACATATCAGCCCATGTCGTCTTGCTCTTAAATCTGATCAAAAACATTTCCAAATGCCTGATGTTCCCCGGAGACCTCATGAATTCCGATTGCTTTTTCCAATCATACTTAGTCAAGAAAATAACCAACCTACCTATGAAAGCCTAGATGTTAATGCCATCATAGCTTTTAAAAAGGCTTGTATGTCCTATGGACCTACTTCTTCTTATGTGTGGGAATATTTAAATGGCTGGAGCCAGGGAGCAAACTGGATTCCTTATGATTTTGAAGTAATAGCAAAAGTAGGGTTTTCTCCTTCTCAATATTTACAATGGAAAATGTGGAGAAGCGATATGGCTAAGGAAAAACTGCTGTCCTTAGGAGCATCAGGTCGGCAACTCCCTGGTGGGGGACAATTGACTTATGATATGTTGGTTGGAGATGGACAGTGGGTTACTACAGAGCAACAGATACAGCTACCTCAAGCTGCGCTCATGCATATACGAGACGTAGCATTGTGGGCATGGGAGAAAACCGAAACTGGGTCTGAATTTGCAGGCAGTTATACAAAAGTCATTCAAGGAGCCAGAGAATCTTATGCTGATTTTGTAAGACGTTTGACAGACTCTATAGAAAAACAAGTTAGGGGAGAAGGCACTAGGAAATTGTTGTTACAGCAACTGGCCTTTGATAATGCGAATGAGGACTGCCAGGCTGTTATTCGTCCTATAAAAGAAAGAGAGGATCTTCTGGGTTACCTGAAAGCCTGTCGCAACATAGGGACATTTAAGCACCGTGCCCGCCTAGCAGCACTTGAAACTTTTGCTATTCAAAAACAAATGAAGGCTAAATGTTTTAATTGTGGCAAGCCAGGACACCTTAGAAAAGATTGCCGAATGCTTCCTTCAACTCAGAAATACCATGCGGATACTTTTAACAGTCACTCCCCTGGAATATGTCCTAAGTGCCAAAGAGGCCGACACTGGAAAAAAGAATGTAAATCCAAATTTGACCGTGATGGCAGATGCCTGTGGCCAGAAGACTCTGGGAGGGGTCAGCCACAGGTTCCAAACATTCACAGGTTTACAAAATGGGAATCTGCAGAGAAGCTACAAACTTAAAACTGCCACTGTCTCATTGCTCCACCTGTGCTCCTCACCCTGCAAGTATAAATCCTGGAGGCTGAAATTCCAATCAGTTGTGGTGTATGCATGTTATTCATATAGCGCTTTTTCCTATACAGCATTGCTTAATCATATATACTAATTTTTAAGTACAAGTCTTTATATTAAGTTAATTTTTATGTTCACTGTCTCATTACGTTCTCATTGTTTAAAATTAACAAAAGCGATGTTCTTGCTTTAAGGAGTGTTTGGGTGATGTCATTATATCATTATAAAGTGAATGTTTGCTGTTTTGTTTGTTAATGTACCCAAGTTGCAACTACATGTCTTTTGGAATATTTTGTAATGCTGAGGAAGCTGGAATACAGGCCTTCAGTTTAACGGCTGGATTTCACAATAATCACCAATTTCAAGGTCTTTTGTTGTGGTAGATGTTTAGCAAACTGACTTCATCTGTATATCCATTGCAACTTTTGGGAGCTTGGAATTCAAAGATACTAGGCTTTTGTAAATCTTGAGGGTTTTTTGGGGGGACATTTAATAAAAATGTGAAATTTTATCGTAAATAGTTTGGTATAAAATTGAACTCGAACACTATTTGATTATTTCAAGGTATAAGTTAATGTGATATTCATTGTCTACAAAGTGTTTGCATGTATTAATTGCATGTATTAATGTAATTCTTGTGTTTTTGGCTGGTTATCCAATCTCTCACTGCCTTTAATGTGTCAAGGTTTTGTATTTGTTTTAAAGATATTTGAGTGATGATCTCGCATCAATAACCAATTGTAATCTATCATGTGTTATGCTAATGTCAACAACAAATCTTGTTTCAGATATTTTTAGCTATCCTTAAAAAAGCATTTAAGAATTCAAAGGTTTCAAATCCTGGGGATTCCCTTGGTATTCTTACGAGGCCTCAAGAATGCCAACGGATCTATCTCCCATTTTGTGGAGACAGTTGACCAGGCTATTGGATTATACTAAGATTATTGCCAAATAGCAAATGGAGTAAAATTTTATTGTGTCAAAACGTTGTATACATCCATGGAGTTGTGAAGGTTTAATTTTAGTTTGCGTTGCTAATTATGTATTCTTAACATGGCTGTATTGCTGGGAAGACTGAAATTTGCAATTTTAGATTGATGGAAGGATTTCATAGCATGATCAATGTTTTTGTCTGAGTTTCTTGGTTCAAAACTATTGACTTAATGGTTTCACTTACTGGTTTTTGGTGAACACTACTACTAAGCTTGGTTGAGAATAATATTTTCAAGTCTCCAAAAGTGTGTGTGTGTGTCTGTGTGTGTGCGCGCATACATGTGTGTCTTAACATTTTGTCCTAAAAAGTTGTTTCAAATTGTTATCATGTGTTGCTGTTTGTTTATCAAGAGCAGGTTGCCTTGGGGCTGTGGCAACCTGCAGCCACGCCCAGAGCTTTCTGATAGGATTGTAAAATCACAAAGATGTTAAAGTTATGCTTTAAAAGCAGAGGGGGGAATATGCTACCCCTGTAAATGCATTAATTTGGTCTTACTCACCTTAAATTTTGTTCAGATTTTGTCTCCTGGTGAGCACCAGCTCTGCGTCACTAGAGGCTGCTTGCAGGCCCAACACAGATGCCTTTGGTTTGATGGAGGAACCCAGCCACTCACAAGTGGAGAGGTCCTGACCCCTTGCTAACTGTGGGAAGAGGGTTTGTTTGTGTTTTTCCAGAAACTGAGCTGCAGCCTGTGTGGGTGCCAGCTGGTAATGTAAAGCCCTGGACTCCATTCAGCGGAGGAAGCGCCTGCAGTAAGACAAATTCGCGACTTCATTCTGAAAGATCCATCTCCATCAAGGAGACATTGGAGGAGGAGGAGGAGGCCAGACCCCTTCCAACACCGGGTGACGTGAGGGATCCTAAGAGATTGGTGCATCAAGCGCAACTGTCCTTGACATTATGATGCATTTGATAAACACTAATAATCCATGGGAAAGGTTATGCTCTTGTCCCTAGAATTTCCTGATGGATCCTCAAAACTGGTTCATCTGACCTCGAAAGTGCTGCAACTCCCTTGAACTCAACACTGCCCCTGGAGAAGATGGAACCCCCAGTGGAGCTGCCTCTAAGAACTGAAAAGCTAAATTTGTTTAATATTCCTCTGGTTCTACTACAGGTCAGGAGTGCAGAGAAATTCTCCACCTTCTTAGAATGTTTGAGGAAGACTTTAAGTGTAACTTGTTATTTATAGATTTTAATGACCTTAGACATTAGAAAAGCCATAGAAATTTGTGGTGGCATCCAAGGATGACTCTGACACCCTCTTAAAGGAGGTTGTGTGTATAGAGCAAGGGGGATCTCAGGGTGGAGCAGGAGGATAAGAGGAGCCCTCTATCCTAGTCCCGGAGACCCTCGGAGGCCTCCCATGTGCTTTCGCTGCAGAAGCAGTGGATATCTGCCTCATCAAGGACATCGAGAACCGTATCCCGACTGCCAAGGAGATCACAAGGAAGATGAGTGCCCTTGGAGGCCGAGAACTCTGAGGTCAGTCCTTTCCTATTGGATTTCTCACAAGGGATTGAAGCAGCCCAGTACCCTGCTCATAGGGTCTGGTGACCTGGGAACTTAAGCCAGGAGCCCCGGGAGGCACTCAGAGACAAAAGGATTGTAGGAGGAGCTTCCTCTAGTTCTTAACTAGTTCCAGCCTTGGCTCCCAGCCCTCTCTTACACCAACCATCAGGGTTGCTTGTGAGTCCCATGTAGAGTTAAATTCTTCCTCACTCACTAAGTTGTTGGGGATTTCCCTGCTCACCTACCTAAAACTTTTCTATTCTTCAATTGTTAAATGCAAAACTGTGCTTAACCTCTATAAACTGCAAAATTTAAATTGGGTTAAGAATCTCCCTGAAAAGCTTTTATCAATTTAAAACTGTTAATGCTAAACAAGATGTAACTGTAAAGAATTTTGATGTTATGATTGAACTCAGCTGCTATGTATGTCAGTGTTGGTCTTTACACTGTTCCTGTGCCACTCTGATTTCGGTTAAACACAAAAGCATGTTACCTCGGCAGAAATTATATAATATGTAATATTGTTTCTCCCCATTTTTCTGCTCTTCCAAGAGCATGTTTCCCCTACATACATCATTCAGGCCTAATTTTACAAAACACAGAAGGGGGATTTGTAGGAGGACATTGACCCGAAAAGGTCAGTGAGCACAGGACTACAGTTGGTTGGATAATATTTGGAGGAGAATAACCAAATGGCTACCTTTTGTATACCTTATTGGATATCATCTGCATATGTATATGAGAACACCTGGTGGAATATACAAGACAAAAGGAGTTCCAAACAAGCATTAATGGTTTTGTTGATAAGCTCAGCACTTCCTCCCTTATCCTATATGACCCTCAGAGTATAAAGTCTGATGCTACTAATAAACCTCGGCTTTTGACCATCAGTCAGGGTCCACGCGTGTTATTATCGGCTCCGTGCACCAAGTCCATCGCTGCGGGACAGCGACAGAGCATCCCACACAAATGAATGCTCCACATGCGGGTTTCACATGCCACCAACTCCACATTCACAGGCAACTTCAGCGCCACAGCCGTTTTCAGATAGCCCTCAATGCAAAGGCTCTAGACGCAAATATTGATGTGAGAGCTAATTCAATCAAGGAAACACTGCATGTTGGTGAAGGGCATATTGAAGAAGGATCAGCCGAGTGGTTCTTGTGGGAGAACAACTCCATTTGGCTCACTAACTTGACACACCATCAGGCTTCCAAGCAGCTCTCAAGGAAACTCAGTTTTCACACTCTATGCTTAGTGCCCTTTCATGGCTAGGACTGAAATGAACCTGGTAGAGCATCCCACACAAACGAATGCTCCACATGCGGGTTTCACATGCCACCAACTCCACATTCACAGGCAACTTCAGCGCCACAGCCGTTTTCAGATAGCCCTCAAGGCAAAGGCTCTAGACTCAAATATTGGTGTGAGAGCTAATTCAATCAAGGAAACACTGCATGTTGGTGAAGGGCATATTGAAGAAGGATCAGCCGAGTGGTTCTTGTGGGAGAACAACTCCATTTGGCTCACTAACTTCACACACCATCAGGCTTCCAAGCAGCTCTCAAGAAAACTAAGTTTTCACACTCTATGCTTAGTGCTCTTTGTGTGCCTAGGACTGAAATGAAGCTTGGTCAGCATCCCACACAAACGAATGCTCCACATGCGGGTTTCACATGCCAAAAACTCCACATTCACAGGCAACTTCAGCGCCACAGCCGTTTTCAGATAGCCCTCAATGCAAAGGCTCTAGACGCAAATATTGGTGTGAGAGCCTATTCAATCAAGGAAACACTGCATGTTGGTGAAGGGCATATTGAAGAAGGATCAGCCGAGTGGTTCTTGTGGGAGAACAACTCCATTTGGCTCACTAACTTCACACACCATCAGGCTTCCAAGCAGCTCTCAAGGAAACTCAGTTTTCACACTCTATGCTTAGTGCTCTTTGAGTGCATTATCTAGGAATGAACCTGGTAGAGCATCCCACACAAACGAATGCTCCACATGCGGGTTTCACGTGCCACCAACTCCACATTCACACGCAACTTCAGCGCCACAGCCGTTTTCAGATAGCCCTCAATGCAAAGGCTCTAGATGCAAATATTGGTGTGAGAGCTAATTCAATCAAGGAAACACTGCATGTTGGTGAAGGGCATATTGAAGAAGGATCAGCCGAGTGGTTCTTGTGGGAGAACAACTCCATTTGGCTCACTAACTTCACACACCATCAGGCTTCCAAGCAGCTCTCAAGGAAACTCAGTTTTCACACTCTATGCTTAGTGCTCTTTGAGTGCATTATCTAGGAATGAACCTGGTAGAGCATCCCACACAAACGAATGCTCCACATGCGGGTTTCACGTGCCACCAACTCCACATTCACAGGCAACTTCAGCGCCACAGCCGTTTTCAGATAGCCCTCAATGCAAAGGCTCTAGACGCAAATATTGGTGTGAGAGCTAATTCAATCAAGGAAACACTGCATGTTGGTGAAGGGCATATTGAAGAAGGATCAGCCGAGTGGTTCTTGTGGGAGAACAACTCCATTTGGCTCACTAACTTCACACACCATCAGGCTTCCAAGCAGCTCTCAAGGAAACTCAGTTTTCACACTCTATGCTTAGTGCTCTTTGAGTGCATTATCTAGGAATGAACCTGGTAGAGCATCCCACACAAACGAATGCTCCACATGCGGGTTTCACGTGCCACCAACTCCACATTCACAGGCAACTTCAGCGCCACAGCCGTTTTCAGATAGCCCTCAATGCAAAGGCTCTAGACGCAAATATTGGTGTGAGAGCTAATTCAATCAAGGAAACACTGCATGTTGGTGAAGGGCATATTGAAGAAGGATCAGCTGAGTGGTTCTTGTGGGAGAACAACTCCATTTGGCTCACTAACTTCACACACCATCAGGCTTCCAAGCAGCTCTCAAGGAAACTCAGTTTTCACACTCTATGCTTAGTGCTCTTTGTGTGCCTAGGACTGAAATGAAGCTTGGTCAGCATCCCACACAAACGAATGCTCCACATGCGGGTTTCACATGCCACCAACTCCACATTCACAGGCAACTTCAGCGCCACAGCCGTTTTCAGATAGCCCTCAATGCAAAGGCTCTAGAGGCAAATATTGGTGTGAGAGTTAATTCTATCAAGGAAACACTGCATGTTGGTGAAGGGCATATTGAAGAAGGATCAGCCGAGTGGTTCTTGTGGGAGAACAACTCCATTTTGCTCACTAACTTCACACACCATCAGGCTTCCAAGCAGCTCTCAAAGAAACTCAGTTTTCACACTCTATGCTTAGTGCCCTTTGAGTGCATTATCTAGGAATGAACCTGGTAGAGCATCCCACACAAACGAATGCTCCACATGCGGGTTTCACATGCCACCAACTCCACATTCACAGGCAACTTCAGAGCCACAGCCGTTTTCAGATAGCCCTCAATGCAAAGGCTCTAGACGCAAATATTGGTGTGAGAGATAATTCAATCATGGAAACACTGCATGTTGGTGAAGGGCATATTGAAGAAGGATCAGCCGAGTGGTTCTTGTGGGAGAACAACTCCATTTGGCTCACTAACTTCACACACCATCAGGCTTCCAAGCAGCTCTCAAGGAAACTCAGTTTTCACACTCTATGCTTAGTGCTCTTTGTGTGCCTAGGACTGAAATGAAGCTTGGTCAGCATCCCACACAAACGAATGCTCCACATGCGGGTTTCACATGCCACCAACTCCACATTCACAGGCAACTTCAGCGCCACAGCCGTTTTCAGATAGCCCTCAATGCAAAGGATCTAGACGCAAATATTGGTGTGAGAGCTAATTCAATCAAGGAAACACTGCATGTTGGTGAAGGGCATATTGAAGAAGGATCAACCGAGTGGTTCTTGTGGGAGAACAACTCCATTTGGCTCACTAACTTCACACACCATCAGGCTTCCAAGCAGCTCTCAAGGAAACTCAGTTTTCACACTCTATGCTTAGTGCTCTTTGAGTGCATTATCTAGGAATGAACCTGGTAGAGCATCCCACACAAACGAATGCTCCACATGCGGGTTTCACGTGCTACCAACTCCACATTCACAGGCAACTTCAGCGCCACAGCCGTTTTCAGATAGCCCTCAATGCAAAGGCTCTAGACGCAAATATTGGTGTGAGAGCTAATTCAATCAAGGAAACACTGCATGTTGGTGAAGGGCATATTGAAGAAGGATCAGCCGAGTGGTTCTTGTGGGAGAACAACTCCATTTGGCTCACTAACTTCACACACCATCAGGCTTCCAAACAGCTCTCAAGAAAACTAAGTTTTCACACTCTATGCTTAGTGCTCTTTGTGTGCCTAGGACTGAAATGAAGCTTGGTCAGCATCCCACACAAACGAATGCTCCACATGCGGGTTTCACATGCCACCAACTCCACATTCACAGGCAACTTCAGCGCCACAGCCGTTTTCAGATAGCCCTCAATGCAAAGGCTCTAGACGCAAATATTGGTGTGAGAGCTAATTCAATCAAGGAAACACTGCATGTTGGTGAAGGGCATATTGAAGAAGGATCAGCTGAGTGGTTCTTGTGGGAGAACAACTCCATTTGGCTCACTAACTTCACACACCATCAGGCTTCCAAGCAGCTCTCAAGGAAACTCAGTTTTCACACTCTATGCTTAGTGCTCTTTGTGTGATTAGGACTGAAATGAAGCTTGGTCAGCATCCCACACAAACGAATGCTCCACATGCGGGTTTCACATGCCACCAACTCCACATTCACAGGCAACTTCAGCGCCACAGCCGTTTTCAGATAGCCCTCAATGCAAAGGCTCTAGACGCAAATATTGGTGTGAGAGCTAATTCAATCAAGGAAACACTGCATGTTGGTGAAGGGCATATTGAAGAAGGATCAGCCGAGTGGTTCTTGTGGGAGAACAACTCCATTTGGCTCACTAACTTCACACACCATCAGGCTTCCAAGCAGCTCTCAAAGAAACTCAGTTTTCACACTCTATGCTTAGTGCCCTTTGAGTGCATTATCTAGGAATGAACCTGGTAGAGCATCCCACACAAACGAATGCTCCACATGCGGGTTTCACATGCCACCAACTCCACATTCACAGGCAACTTCAGAGCCACAGCCGTTTTCAGATAGCCTTCAATGCAAAGGCTCTAGACGCAAATATTGGTGTGAGAGATAATTCAATCATGGAAACACTGCATGTTGGTGAAGGGCATATTGAAGAAGGATCAGCCGAGTGGTTCTTGTGGGAGAACAACTCCATTTGGCTCACTAACTTCACACACCATCAGGCTTCCAAGCAGCTCTCAAGGAAACTCAGTTTTCACACTCTATGCTTAGTGCTCTTTGTGTGCCTAGGACTGAAATGAAGCTTGGTCAGCATCCCACACAAACGAATGCTCCACATGCGGGTTTCACATGCCACCAACTCCACATTCACAGGCAACTTCAGCGCCACAGCCGTTTTCAGATAGCCCTCAATGCAAAGGCTCTAGACGCAAATATTGGTGTGAGAGCTAATTCAATCAAGGAAACACTGCATGTTGGTGAAGGGCATATTGAAGAAGGATCAACCGAGTGGTTCTTGTGGGAGAACAACTCCATTTGGCTCACTAACTTCACACACCATCAGGCTTCCAAGCAGCTCTCAAGGAAACTCAGTTTTCACACTCTATGCTTAGTGCTCTTTGTGTGATTAGGACTGAAATGAAGCTTGGTCAGCATCCCACACAAACGAATGCTCCACATGCGGGTTTCACATGCCACCAACTCCACATTCACAGGCAACTTCAGCGCCACAGCCGTTTTCAGATAGCCCTCAATGCAAAGGCTCTAGACGCAAATATTGGTGTGAGAGCTAATTCAATCAAGGAAACACTGCATGTTGGTGAAGGGCATATTGAAGAAGGATCAGCCGAGTGGTTCTTGTGGGAGAACAACTCCATTTGGCTCACTAACTTCACACACCATCAGACTTCCAAGCAGCTCTCAAGAAAACTCAGTTTTCACACTCTATGCTTAGTGCTCTTTGTGTGCCTAGGACTGAAATGAAGCTTGGTAGAGCATCCCACACAAACGAATGCTCCACATGCGGGTTTCACATGCCACCAACTCCACATTCACAGGCAACTTCAGCGCCACAGCCGTTTTCAGATAGCCCTCAATGCAAAGGCTCTAGACGCAAATATTGATGTGAGAGCTAATTCAATCAAGGAAACACTGCATGTTGGTGAAGGGCATATTGAAGAAGGATCAGCCGAGTGGTTCTTGTGGGAGAACAACTCCATTTGGCTCACTAACTTCACACACCATCAGGCTTCCAAGCAGCTCTCAAGGAAACTCAGTTTTCACACTCTATGCTTAGTGCCCTTTGCATGGCTAGGACTGAAATGAACCTGGTAGAGCATCCCACACAAGCCAATCCTCCACATGCGGGTTTCACATGCCACCAACTCCACATTCACAGGCAACTTCAGCGCCACAGCCGTTTTCAGATAGCCCTCAATGCAAAGGCTCTAGACGCAAATATTGGTGTGAGAGCTAATTCAATCAAGGAAACACTGCATGTTGGTGAAGGGCATATTGAAGAAGGATCAGCCGAGTGGTTCTTGTGGGAGAACAACTCCATTTGGCTCACTAACTTCACACACCATCAGGCTTCCAAGCAGCTCTCAAGGAAACTCAGTTTTCACACTCTATGCTTAGTGCCCTTTGAGTGCATTATCTAGGAATGAACCTGGTAGAGCAGCCCACACAAACGAATGCTCCACATGCGGGTTTCACATGCCACCAACTCCACATTCACAGGCAACTTCAGCGCCACAGCCGTTTTCAGATAGCCCTCAATGCAAAGGCTCTAGACGCAAATATTGGTGTGAGAGCTAATTCAATCAAGGAAACACTGCATGTTGGTGAAGGGCATATTGAAGAAGGATCAGCCGAGTGGTTCTTGCGGGAGAACAACTCCATTTGGCTCACTAACTTCACACACCATCAGGCTTCCAAGCAGCTCTCAAGGAAACTCAGTTTTCACACTCTATGCTTAGTGCTCTTTGACTGCATTATCTAGGAATGAACCTGGTAGAGCATCCCACACAAACGAATGCTCCACATGCGGGTTTCACGTGCCACCAACTCCACATTCACAGGCAACTTCAGCGCCACAGCCGTTTTCAGATAGCTCTCAATGCAAAGGCTCTAGACGCAAATATTGGTGTGAGAGCTAATTCAATCAAGGAAACACTGCATGTTGGTGAAGGGCATATTGAAGAAGGATCAGCCGAGTGGTTCTTGTGGGAGAACAACTCCATTTGGCTCACTAACTTCACACACCATCAGGCTTCCAAGCAGCTCTCAAGGAAACTCAGTTTTCACACTCTATGCTTAGTGCTCTTTGTGTGCCTAGGACTGAAATGAAGCTTGGTCAGCATCCCACACAAACGAATGCTCCACATGCGGGTTTCACATGCCACCAACTCCACATTCACAGGCAACTTCAGCGCCACAGCCGTTTTCAGATAGCCCTCAATGCAAAGGCTCTAGACGCAAATATTGCTGTGAGAGCTAATTCAATCAAGGAAACACTGCATGTTGGTGAAGGGCATATTGAAGAAGGATCAGCCGAGTGGTTCTTGTGGGAGAACAACTCCATTTGGCTCACTAACTTCACACACCATCAGGCTTCCAAGCAGCTCTCAAGGAAACTCAGTTTTCACACTCTATGCTGAGTGCTCTTTGAGTGCATTATCTAGGAATGAACCTGGTAGAGCATCCCACACAAACGAATGCTCCACATGCGGGTTTCACATGCCACCAACTCCACATTCACAGGCAACTTCAGCCCCACAGCCGTTTTCAGATAGCCCTCAATGCAAAGGCTCTAGACGCAAATATTGGTGTGAGAGCTAATTCAATCAAGGAAACACTGCATGTTGGTGAAGGGCATATTGAAGAAGGATCAGCCGAGTGGTTCTTGTGGGAGAACAACTCCATTTGGCTCACTAACTTCACACACCATCAGGCTTCCAAGCAGCTCTCAAGGAAACTCAGTTTTCACACTCTATGCTTAGTGCTCTTTGTGTGCCTAGGACTGAAATGAAGCTTGGTCAACATCCCACACAAACGAATGCTCCACATGCGGGTTTCACATGCCACCAACTCCACATTCACAGGCAACTTCAGCGCCACAGCCGTTTTCAGATAGCCCTCAATGCAAAGGCTCTAGACGCAAATATTGGTGTGAGAGCTAATTCAATCAAGGAAACACTGCATGTTGGTGAAGGGCATATTGAAGAAGGATCAGCCGAGTGGTTCTTGTGGGAGAACAACTCCATTTGGCTCACTAACTTCACACACCATCAGGCTTCCAAGCAGCTCTCAAGGAAACTCAGTTTTCACACTCTATGCTTAGTGCTCTTTGAGTGCATTATCTAGGAATGAACCTGGTAGAGCATCCCACACAAACGAATGCTCCACATGCGGGTTTCACATGCCACCAACTCCACATTCACAGGCAACTTCAGCGCCACAGCCGTTTTCAGATAGCCCTCAATGCAAAGGCTCTAGACGCAAATATTGGTGTGAGAGCTAATTCAATCAATGAAACACTGCATGTTGGTGAAGGGCATATTGAAGAAGGATCAGCCGAGTGGTTCTTGTGGGAGAACAACTCCATTTGGCTCACTAACTTCACACACCATCAGGCTTCCAAGCAGCTCTCAAGGAAACTCAGTTTTCACACTCTATGCTTAGTGCTCTTTGTGTGCCTAGGACTGAAATGAAGCTTGGTCAGCATCCCACACAAACGAATGCTCCACATGCGGGTTTCACATGCCACCAACTCCACATTCACAGGCAACTTCAGCGCCACAGCCGTTTTCAGATAGCCCTCAAGGCAAAGGCTCTAGACGCAAATATTGGTGTAAGAGCTAATTCAATCAAGGAAACACTGCATGTTGGTGAAGGGCATATTGAAGAAGGATCAGCCGAGTGGTTCTTGTGGGAGAACAACTCCATTTGGCTCACTAACTTCACACACCATCAGGCTTCCAAGCAGCTCTCAAGGAAACTCAGTTTTCACACTCTATGCTTAGTGCTCTTTGTGTGCCTAGGACTGAAATGAAGCTTGGTCAGCATCCCACACAAACGAATGCTCCACATGCGGGTTTCACATGCCACCAACTCCACATTCACAGGCAACTTCAGCGCCACAGCCGTTTTCAGATAGCCCTCAATGCAAAGGCTCTAGACGCAAATATTGGTGTGAGAGCTAATTCAATCAAGGAAGCACTGCATGTTGGTGAAGGGCATATTGAAGAAGTATCAGCCGAGTTGTTCTTGTGGGAGAACAACTCCATTTGGCTCACTAACTTCACACACCATCAGGCTTCCAAGCAGCTCTCAAGGAAACTCTGTTTTCACACTCTATGCTTAGTGCCCTTTGCATGGCTAGGACTGAAATGAACCTGGTAGAGCCTCCAACACAAACGAATGCTCCACATGCGGGTTTCACATGCCACCAACTCCACATTCACAGGCAACTTCAGCGCCACAGCCGTTTTCAGATAGCCCTCAATGCAAAGGCTCTAGACGCAAATATTGGTGTGAGAGCTAATTCAATCAATGAAACACTGCATGTTGGTGAAGGGCATATTGAAGAAGGATCAGCCGAGTGGTTCTTGTGGGAGAACAACTCCATTTGGCTCACTAACTTCACACACCATCAGGCTTCCAAGCAGCTCTCAAGGAAACTCAGTTTTCACACTCTATGCTTAGTGCTCTTTGTGTGCCTAGGACTGAAATGAAGCTTGGTCAGCATCCCACACAAACGAATGCTCCACATGCGGGTTTCACATGCCACCAACTCCACATTCACAGGCAACTTCAGCGCCACAGCCGTTTTCAGATAGCCCTCAATGCAAAGGCTCTAGACGCAAATATTGGTGTGAGAGCTAATTCAATCAAGGAAACACTGCATGTTGGTGAAGGGCATATTGAAGAAGGATCAGCCGAGTGGTTCTTGTGGGAGAACAACTCCATTTGGCTCACTAACTTCACACACCATCAGGCTTCCAAGCAGCTCTCAAGAAAACTCAGTTTTCACACTCTATGCTTAGTGCCCTTTGAGTGCATTATCTAGGAATGAACTTGGTAGAGCATCCCACACAAGCGAATGCTCCACATGCGGGTTTCACATGCCACCAACTCCACATTCACAGGCAACTTCAGCGCCACAGCCGTTTTCAGATAGCCCTCAATGCAAAGGCTCTAGACGCAAATATTGGTGTGAGAGCTAATTCAATCAAGGAAACACTGCATGTTGGTGAAGGGCATACTGAAGAAGGATCAGCCGAGTGGTTCTTGTGGGAGAACAACTCCATTTGGCTCCCTGACTTCACACACCATCAGGCTTACAAGCAGCTCTCAAGGAAACTCAGTTTTCACACTCTATGCTTAGTGCCCTTTGCATGGCTAGGACTGAAATGAACCTGGTAGAGCATCCAACACAAACGAATGCTCCACATGCGTGTTACACATGCCACCAACTCCACATTCACAGGCAACTTCAGCGCCACAGCCGTTTTCAGATAGCCCTCAATGCAAAGGCTCTAGACGCAAATATTGGTGTGAGAGCTAATTCAATCAAGGAAACACTGCATGTTGGTGAAGGGCATATTGAAGAAGGATCAGCCGAGTGGTTCTTGTGGGAGAACAACTCCATTTGGCTCACTAACTTCACACACCATCAGGCTTCCACGCAGCTCTCAAGGAAACTCAGTTTTTACACTCTATGCTTAGTGCCCTTTCTGTGCCTAGGACTGAAATGAAGCTTGGTCAGCATCCCACACAAACGAATGCTCCACATGCGGGTTTCACATGCCACCAACTCCACATTCACAGGCAACTTCAGCGCCACAGCCGTTTTCAGATAGCCCTCAATGCAAAGGCTCTAGACGCAAATATTGTGTGAGAGCTAATTCAATCAAGGAAACACTGCATGTTGGTGAAGGGCATATTGAAGAAGGATCAGCCGAGTGGTTCTTGTGGGAGAACAACTCCATTTGGCTCACTAACTTCACACACCATCAGGCTTATAAGCAGCTCTCAAGAAAACTCAGTTTTCACACTCTATGCTTAGTGCCCTTTGAGTGCATTATCTAGGAATGAACTTGGTAGAGCATCCCACACAAGCGAATGCTCCACATGCGGGTTTCACATGCCACCAACTCCACATTCACAGGCAACTTCAGCGCCACAGCCGTTTTCAGATAGCCCTCAATGCAAAGGCTCTAGACGCAAATATTGGTGTGAGAGCTAATTCAATCAAGGAAACACTGCATGTTGGTGAAGGGCATATTGAAGAAGGATCAGCCGAGTGGTTCTTGTGGGAGAACAACTCCATTTGGCTCACTAACTTCACACACCATCAGGCTTCCAAGCAGCTCTCAAGGAAACTCAGTTTTCACACTCTATGCTTAGTGCTCTTTGTGTGCCTAGGACTGAAATGAAGCTTGGTCAGCATCCCACACAAACGAATGCTCCACATGCGGGTTTCACATGCCACCAACTCCACATTCACAGGCAACTTCAGCGCCACAGCCGTTTTCAGATAGCCCTCAATGCAAAGGCTCTAGACGCAAATATTGTGTGAGAGCTAATTCAATCAAGGAAACACTGCATGTTGGTGAAGGGCATATTGAAGAAGGATCAGCCGAGTGGTTCTTGTGGGAGAACAACTCCATTTGGCTCACTAACTTCACACACCATCAGGCTTCCAAGCAGCTCTCAAGGAAACTCAGTTTTCACACTCTATGCTTAGTGCGCTTTGAGTGCATTATCTAGGAATGAACCTGGTAGAGCATCCCACACAAACGAATGCTCCACATGCGGGTTTCACATGCCACCAACTCCACATTCACAGGCAACTTCAGCGCCACAGCCGTTTTCAGATAGCCCTCAATGCAAAGGCTCTAGACGCAAATATTGATGTGAGAGCTAATTCAATCAAGGAAACACTGCATGTTGGTGAAGGGCATATTGAAGAAGGATCAGCCGAGTGGTTCTTGTGGGAGAACAACTCCATTTGGCTCACTAACTTCACACACCATCAGGCTTCCAAGCAGCTCTCAAGGAAACTCAGTTTTCACACTCTATGCTTAGTGCTCTTTGTGTGCCTAGGACTGAAATGAACCTGGTAGAGCATCCCACACAAACGAATGCTCCACATGCGGGTTTCACGTGCCACCAACTCCACATTCACAGGCAACTTCAGCGCCACAGCCGTTTTCAGATAGCCCTCAATGCAAAGGCTCTAGACGCAAATATTGGTGTGAGAGCTAATTCAATCAAGGAAACACTGCATGTTGGTGAAGGGCATATTGAAGAAGGATCAGCCGAGTGGTTCTTGTGGGAGAACAACTCCATTTGGCTCACTAACTTCACACACCATCAGGCTTCCAAGCAGCTCTCAAGGAAACTCAGTTTTCACACTCTATGCTTAGTGCTCTTTGTGTGCCTAGGACTGAAATGAAGCTTGGTCAGCATCCCACACAAACGAATGCTCCACATGCGGGTTTCACATGCCACCAACTCCACATTCACAGGCAACTTCAGCGCCACAGCCGTTTTCAGATAGCCCTCAATGCAAAGGCTCTAGACGCAAATATTGGTGTGAGAGCTAATTCAATCAAGGAAACACTGCATATTGGTGAAGGGCATATTGAAGAAGGATCAGCCGAGTGGTTCTTGTGGGAGAACAACTCCATTTGGCTCACTAACTTCACACACCATCAGGCTTCCAAGCAGCTCTCAAGAAAACTCAGTTTTCACACTCTATGCTTAGTGCTCTTTGTGTGCCTAGGACTGAAATGAAGCTTGGTCAGCATCCCACACAAACGAATGCTCCACATGCGGGTTTCACATGCCACCAACTCCACATTCACAGGCAACTTCAGCGCCACAGCCGTTTTCAGATAGCCCTCAATGCAAAGGCTCTAGACGCAAATATTGGTGTGAGAGCTAATTCAATCAAGGAAACACTGCATGTTGGTGAAGGGCATATTGAAGAAGGATCAGCCGAGTGGTTCTTGTGGGAGAACAACTCCATTTGGCTCACTAACTTCACACACCATCAGGCTTCCAAGCAGCTCTCAAGGAAACTCAGTTTTCACACTCTATGCTTAGTGCCCTTTGAGTGCATTATCTAGGAATGAACTTGGTAGAGCATCCCACACAAGCGAATGCTCCACATGCGGGTTTCACATGCCACCAACTCCACATTCACAGGCAACTTCAGCGCCACAGCCGTTTTCAGATAGCCCTCAATGCAAAGGCTCTAGACGCAAATATTGGTGTGAGAGCTAATTCAATCAAGGAAACACTGCATGTTGGTGAAGGGCATATTGAAGAAGGATCAGCCGAGTGGTTCTTGTGGGAGAACAACTCCATTTGGCTCACTAACTTCACACACCATCAGGCTTCCAAGCAGCTCTCAAGGAAACTCAGTTTTCACACTCTATGCTTAGTGCTCTTTGTGTGCCTAGGACTGAAATGAAGCTTGGTCAGCATCCCACACAAACGAATGCTCCACATGCGGGTTTCACATGCCACCAACTCCACATTCACAGGCAACTTCAGCGCCACAGCCGTTTTCAGATAGCCCTCAATGCAAAGGCTCTAGACGCAAATATTGGTGTGAGAGCTAATTCAATCAAGGAAACACTGCATGTTGGTGAAGGGCATATTGAAGAAGGATCAGCCGAGTGGTTCTTGTGGGAGAACAACTCCATTTGGCTCACTAACTTCACACACCATCAGGCTTCCAAGCAGCTCTCAAGAAAACTCAGTTTTCACACTCTATGCTTAGTGCCCTTTGAGTGCATTATCTAGGAATGAACTTGGTAGAGCATCCCACACAAGCGAATGCTCCACATGCGGGTTTCACATGCCACCAACTCCACATTCACAGGCAACTTCAGCGCCACAGCCGTTTTCAGATAGCCCTCAATGCAAAGGCTCTAGACGCAAATATTGGTGTGAGAGCTAATTCAATCAAGGAAACACTGCATGTTGGTGAAGGGCATACTGAAGAAGGATCAGCCGAGTGGTTCTTGTGGGAGAACAACTCCATTTGGCTCACTAACTTCACACACCATCAGGCTTCCAAGCAGCTCTCAAGGAAACTCAGTTTTCACACTCTATGCTTAGTGCCCTTTGCATGGCTAGGACTGAAATGAACCTGGTAGAGCATCCAACACAAACGAATGCTCCACATGCGGGTTACACATGCCACCTACTCCACATTCACAGGCAACTTCAGCGCCACAGCCGTTTTCAGATAGCCCTCAATGCAAAGGCTCTAGACGCAAATATTGGTGTGAGAGCTAATTCAATCAAGGAAACACTGCATGTTGGTGAAGGGCATATTGAAGAAGGATCAGCCGAGTGGTTCTTGTGGGAGAACAACTCCATTTGGCTCACTAACTTCACACACCATCAGGCTTCCACGCAGCTCTCAAGGAAACTCAGTTTTTACACTCTATGCTTAGTGCCCTTTCTGTGCCTAGGACTGAAATGAAGCTTGGTCAGCATCCCACACAAACGAATGCTCCACATGCGGGTTTCACATGCCACCAACTCCACATTCACAGGCAACTTCAGCGCCACAGCCGTTTTCAGATAGCCCTCAATGCAAAGGCTCTAGACGCAAATATTGGTGTGAGAGCTAATTCAATCAAGGAAACACTGCATGTTGGTGAAGGGCATATTGAAGAAGGATCAGCCAAGTGGTTCTTGTGGGAGAACAACTCCATTTGGCTCACTAACTTCACACACCATCAGGCTTCCAAGCAGCTCTCAAGAAAACTCAGTTTTCACACTCTATGCTTAGTGCCCTTTGAGTGCATTATCTAGGAATGAACTTGGTAGAGCATCCCATACAAGCGAATGCTCCACATGCGGGTTTCACATGCCACCAACTCCACATTCACAGGCAACTTCAGCGCCACAGCCGTTTTCAGATAGCCCTCAATGCAAAGGCTCTAGACGCAAATATTGGTGTGAGAGCTAATTCAATCAAGGAAACACTGCATGTTGGTGAAGGGCATATTGAAGAAGGATCAGCCGAGTGGTTCTTGTGGGAGAACAACTCCATTTGGCTCACTAAATTCACACACCATCAGGCTTCCAAGCAGCTCTCAAGGAAACTCAGTTTTCACACTCTATGCTTAGTGCTCTTTGTGTGCCTAGGACTGAAATGAAGCTTGGTCAGCATCCCACACAAACGAATGCTCCACATGCGGGTTTCACATGCCACCAACTCCACATTCACAGGCAACTTCAGCGCCACAGCCGTTTTCAGATAGCCCTCAATGCAAAGGCTCTAGACGCAAATATTGTGTGAGAGCTAATTCAATCAAGGAAACACTGCATGTTGGTGAAGGGCATATTGAAGAAGGATCAGCCGAGTGGTTCTTGTGGGAGAACAACTCCATTTGGCTCACTAACTTCACACACCATCAGGCTTCCAAGCAGCTCTCAAGGAAACTCAGTTTTCACACTCTATGCTTAGTGCGCTTTGAGTGCATTATCTAGGAATGAACCTGGTAGAGCATCCCACACAAACGAATGCTCCACATGCGGGTTTCACATGCCACCAACTCCACATTCACAGGCAACTTCAGCGCCACAGCCGTTTTCAGATAGCCCTCAATGCAAAGGCTCTAGACGCAAATATTGTGTGAGAGCTAATTCAATCAAGGAAACACTGCATGTTGGTGAAGGGCATATTGAAGAAGGATCAGCCGAGTGGTTCTTGTGGGAGAACAACTCCATTTGGCTCACTAACTTCACACACCATCATGCTTCCAAGCAGCTCTCAAGGAAACTCAGTTTTCACACTCTATGCTTAGTGCCCTTTGCATGGCTAGGACTGAAATGAACCTGGTAGAGCATCCCACACAAGCGAATGCTCCACATGCGGGTTTCACATGCCACCAACTCCACATTCACAGGCAACTTCAGCGCCACAGCCGTTTTCAGATAGCCCTCAATGCAAAGGCTCTAGACGCAAATATTGGTGTGAGAGCTAATTCAATCAAGGAAACACTGCATGTTGGTGAAGGGCATATTGAAGAAGGATCAGCCGAGTGGTTCTTGTGGGAGAACAACTCCATTTGGCTCACTAACTTCACACACCATCAGGCTTCCAAGCAGCTCTCAAGGAAACTCAGTTTTCACACTCTATGCTTAGTGCTCTTTGTGTGCCTAGGACTGAAATGAACCTGGTAGAGCATCCCACACAAACGAATGCTCCACATGCGGGTTTCACGTGCCACCAACTCCACATTCACAGGCAACTTCAGCGCCACAGCCGTTTTCAGATAGCCCTCAATGCAAAGGCTCTAGACGCAAATATTGGTGTGAGAGCTAATTCAATCAAGGAAACACTGCATGTTGGTGAAGGGCATATTGAAGAAGGATCAGCCGAGTGGTTCTTGTGGGAGAACAACTCCATTTGGCTCACTAACTTCACACACCATCAGGCTTCCAAGCAGCTCTCAAGGAAACTCAGTTTTCACACTCTATGCTTAGTGCTCTTTGTGTGCCTAGGACTGAAATGAAGCTTGGTCAGCATCCCACACAAACGAATGCTCCACATGCGGGTTTCACATGCCACCAACTCCACATTCACAGGCAACTTCAGCGCCACAGCCGTTTTCAGATAGCCCTCAATGCAAAGGCTCTAGACGCAAATATTGGTGTGAGAGCTAATTCAATCAAGGAAACACTGCATATTGGTGAAGGGCATATTGAAGAAGGATCAGCCGAGTGGTTCTTGTGGGAGAACAACTCCATTTGGCTCACTAACTTCACACACCATCAGGCTTCCAAGCAGCTCTCAAGAAAACTCAGTTTTCACACTCTATGCTTAGTGCTCTTTGTGTGCCTAGGACTGAAATGAAGCTTGGTCAGCATCCCACACAAACGAATGCTCCACATGCGGGTTTCACCTGCCACCAACTCCACATTCACAGGCAACTTCAGCGCCACAGCCGTTTTCAGATAGCCCTCAATGCAAAGGCTCTAGACGCAAATATTGGTGTGAGAGCTAATTCAATCAAGGAAACACTGCATGTTGGTGAAGGGCATATTGAAGAAGGATCAGCCGAGTGGTTCTTGTGGGAGAACAACTCCATTTGGCTCACTAACTTCACACACCATCAGGCTTCCAAGCAGCTCTCAAGGAAACTCAGTTTTCACACTCTATGCTTAGTGCCCTTTGAGTGCATTATCTAGGAATGAACTTGGTAGAGCATCCCACACAAACGAATGCTCCACATGCGGGTTTCACATGCCACCAACTCCACATTCACAGGCAACTTCAGCGCCACAGCCGTTTTCAGATAGCCCTCAATGCAAAGGCTCTAGACGCAAATATTGGTGTGAGAGCTAATTCAATCAAGGAAACACTGCATGTTGGTGAAGGGCATATTGAAGAAGGATCAGCCGAGTGGTTCTTGTGGGAGAACAACTCCATTTGGCTCACTAACTTCACACACCATCAGGCTTCCAAGCAGCTCTCAAGGAAACTCAGTTTTCACACTCTATGCTTAGTGCTCTTTGTGTGCCTAGGACTGAAATGAAGCTTGGTCAGCATCCCACACAAACGAATGCTCCACATGCGGGTTTCACATGCCACCAACTCCACATTCACAGGCAACTTCAGCGCCACAGCCGTTTTCAGATAGCCCTCAATGCAAAGGCTCTAGACGCAAATATTGGTGTGAGAGCTAATTCAATCAAGGAAACACTGCATGTTGGTGAAGGGCATATTGAAGAAGGATCAGCCGAGTGGTTCTTGTGGGAGAACAACTCAATTTGGCTCACTAACTTCACACACCATCAGGCTTCCAAGCAGCTCTCAAGGAAACTCAGTTTTCACACTCTATGCTTAGTGCTCTTTGTGTGCCTAGGACTGAAATGAAGCTTGGTCAGCATCCCACACAAACGAATGCTCCACATGCGGGTTTCACATGCCACCAACTCCACATTCACAGGCAACTTCAGCGCCACAGCCGTTTTCAGATAGCCCTCAATGCAAAGGCTCTAGACGCAAATATTGGTGTGAGAGCTAATTCAATCAAGGAAACACTGCATGTTGGTGAAGGGCATATTGAAGAAGGATCAGCCGAGTGGTTCTTGTGGGAGAACAACTCCATTTGGCTCACTAACTTCACACACCATCAGGCTTCCAAGCAGCTCTCAAGGAAACTCAGTTTTCACACTCTATGCTTAGTGCCCTTTGCATGGCTAGGACTGAAATGAACCTGGTAGAGCATCCAACACAAACGAATGCTCCACATGCGGGTTTCTCATGCCACCAACTCCACATTCACAGGCAACTTCAGCGCCACAGCCGTTTTCAGATAGCCCTCAATGCAAAGGCTCTAGACGCAAATATTGGTGTGAGAGCTAATTCAATCAATGAAACACTGCATGTTGGTGAAGGGCATATTGAAGAAGGATCAGCCGAGTGGTTCTTGTGGGAGAACAACTCCATTTGGCTCACTAACTTCACACACCATCAGGCTTCCAAGCAGCTCTCAAGGAAACTCAGTTTTCACACTCTATGCTTAGTGCCCTTTGAGTGCATTATCTAGGAATGAACCTGGTAGAGCATCCCACACAAACGAATGCTCCACATGCGGTTTTCACATGCCACCAACTCCACATTCACAGGCAACTTCAGCGCCACAGCCGTTTTCAGATAGCCCTCAATGCAAAGGCTCTAGACGCAAATATTGGTGTGAGAGCTAAATCAATCAAGGAAACACTGCATGTTGGTGAAGGGCATATTGAAGAAGGATCAGCCGAGTGGTTCTTGTGGGAGAACAACTCCATTTGGCTCACTAACTTCACACACCATCAGGCTTCCAAGCAGCTCTCAAGGAAACTCAGTTTTCACACTCTATGCTTAGTGCCCTTTGCATACCTAGGACTGAAATGAACCTGGTAGAGCATCCCACACAAACGAATGCTCCACATGCGGGTTTCTCATGCCACCAACTCCACATTCACAGGCAACTTCAGCGCCACAGCCGTTTTCAGATAGCCCTCAATGCAAAGGCTCTAGACGCAAATATTGGTGTGAGAGCTAATTCAATCAATGAAACACTGCATGTTGGTGAAGGGCATATTGAAGAAGGATCAGCCGAGTGGTTCTTGTGGGAGAACAACTCCATTTGGCTCACTAACTTCACACACCATCAGGCTTCCAAGCAGCTCTCAAGGAAACTCAGTTTTCACACTCTATGCTTAGTGCCCTTTGAGTGCATTATCTAGGAATGAACCTGGTAGAGCATCCCACACAAACGAATGCTCCACATGCGGGTTTCACATGCCACCAACTCCACATTCACAGGCAACTTCAGCGCCACAGCCGTTTTCAGATAGCCCTCAATGCAAAGGCTCTAGACGCAAATATTGGTGTGAGAGCTAATTCAATCAAGGAAACACTGCATGTTGGTGAAGGGCATATTGAAGAAGGATCAGCCGAGTGGTTCTTGTGGGAGAACAACTCCATTTGGCTCACTAACTTCACACACCATCAGGCTTCCAAGCAGCTCTCAAGGAAACTCAGTTTTCACACTCTATGCTTAGTGCTCTTTGTGTGCCTAGGACTGAAATGAAGCTTGGTCAGCATCCCACACAAACGAATGCTCCACATGCGGGTTTCACATGCCACCAACTCCACATTCACAGGCAACTTCAGCGCCACAGCCGTTTTCAGATAGCCCTCAATGCAAAGGCTCTAGACGCAAATATTGGTGTGAGAGCTAATTCAATCAAGGAAACACTGCATGTTGGTGAAGGGCATATTGAAGAAGGATCAGCCGAGTGGTTCTTGTGGGAGAACAACTCCATTTGGCTCACTAACTTCACACACCATCAGGCTTCCAAGCAGCTCTCAAGGAAACTCAGTTTTCACACTCTATGCTTAGTGCTCTTTGAGTGCATTATCTAGGAATGAACCTGGTAGAGCATCCCACACAAACGAATGCTCCACATGCGGGTTTCACATGCCACCAACTCCACATTCACAGGCAACTTCAGCGCCACAGCCGTTTTCAGATAGCCCTCAATGCAAAGGCTCTAGACGCAAATATTGGTGTGAGAGCTAATTCAATCAAGGAAACACTGCATGTTGGTGAAGGGCATATTGAAGAAGGATCAGCCGAGTGGTTCTTGTGGGAGAACAACTCCATTTGGCTCACTAACTTCACACACCATCAGGCTTCCAAGCAGCTCTCAAGGAAACTCAGTTTTCACACTCTATGCTTAGTGCTCTTTGAGTGCATTATCTAGGAATGAACCTGGTAGAGCATCCCACACAAACGAATGCTCCACATGCGGGTTTCACATGCCACCAACTCCACATTCACAGGCAACTTCAGCGCCACAGCCGTTTTCAGATAGCCCTCAATGCAAAGGCTCTAGACGCAAATATTGGTGTGAGAGCGAATTCAATCAAGGAAACACTGCATGTTGGTGAAGGGCATATTGAAGAAGGATCAGCCGAGTGGTTCTTGTGGGAGAACAACTCCATTTGGCTCACTAACTTCACACACCATCAGGCTTCCAAGCAGCTCTCAAGGAAACTCAGTTTTCACACTCTATGCTTAGTGCTCTTTGAGTGCATTATCTAGGAATGAACCTGGTAGAGCATCCCACACAAACGAATGCTCCACATGCGGGTTTCACATGCCACCAACTCCACATTCACAGGCAACTTCAGCGCCACAGCCGTTTTCAGATAGCCCTCAATGCAAAGGCTCTAGACGCAAATATTGGTGTGAGAGCTAATTCAATCAAGGAAACACTGCATGTTGGTGAAGGGCATATTGAAGAAGGATCAGCCGAGTGGTTCTTGTGGGAGAACAACTCCATTTGGATCACTAACTTCACACACCATCAGGCTTCCAAGCAGCTCTCAAGGAAACTCAGTTTTCACACTCTATGCTTAGTGCCCTTTGAGTGCATTATCTAGGAATGAACCTGGTAGAGCATCCCACACAAACGAATGCTCCGCATGCGGGTTTCACATGCCACCAACTACACATTCACAGGCAACTTCAGCGCCACAGCCGTTTTCAGATAGCCCTCAATGCAAAGGCTCTAGACGCAAATATTGGTGTGAGAGCTAATTCAATCAAGGAAACACTGCATGTTGGTGAAGGGCATATTGAAGAAGGATCAGCCGAGTGGTTCTTGTGGGAGAACAACTCCATTTGGCTCACTAACTTCACACACCATCAGGCTTCCAAGCAGCTCTCAAGAAAACTAAGTTTTCACACTCTATGCTTAGTGCTCTTTGTGTGCCTAGGACTGAAATGAAGCTTGGTCAGCATCCCACACAAACGAATGCTCCACATGCGGGTTTCACATGCCACCAACTCCACATTCACAGGCAACTTCAGCGCCACAGCCGTTTTCAGATAGCCCTCAATGCAAAGGCTCTAGACGCAAATATTGGTGTGAGAGCTAATTCAATCAAGGAAACACTGCATGTTGGTGAAGGGCATATTGAAGAAGGATCAGCCGAGTGGTTCTTGTGGGAGAACAACTCCATTTGGCTCACTAACTTCACACACCATCAGGCTTCCAAGCAGCTCTCAAGAAACTCAGTTTTCACACTCTATGCTTAGTGCCCTTTGAGTGCATTATCTAGGAATGAACTTGGTAGAGCATCCCACACAAACGAATGCTCCACATGCGGGTTTCACATGCCACCAACTCCACATTCACAGGCAACTTCAGCGCCACAGCCGTTTTCAGATAGCCCTCAATGCAAAGGCTCTAGACGCAAATATTGGTGTGAGAGCTAATTCAATCAAGGAAACACTGCATGTTGGTGAAGGGCATATTGAAGAAGGATCAGCCGAGTGGTTCTTGTGGGAGAACAACTCCATTTGGCTCACTAACTTCACACACCATCAGGCTTCCAAGCAGCTCTCAAGGAAACTCAGTTTTCACACTCTATGCTTAGTGCTCTTTGTGTGCCTAGGACTGAAATGAAGCTTGGTCAGCATCCCACACAAACGAATGCTCCACATGCGGGTTTCACATGCCACCAACTCCACATTCACAGGCAACTTCAGCGCCACAGCCGTTTTCAGATAGCCCTCAATGCAAAGGCTCTAGACGCAAATATTGGTGTGAGAGCTAATTCAATCAAGGAAACACTGCATGTTGGTGAAGGGCATATTGAAGAAGGATCAGCCGAGTGGTTCTTGTGGGAGAACAACTCCATTTGGATCACTAACTTCACACACCATCAGGCTTCCAAGCAGCTCTCAAGGAAACTCAGTTTTCACACTCTATGCTGAGTGCTCTTTGAGTGCATTATCTAGGAATGAACCTGGTAGAGCATCCCACACAAACGAATTCTCCACATGCGGGTTTCACATGCCACCAACTCCACATTCACAGGCAACTTCAGCCCCACAGCCGTTTTCAGATAGCCCTCAAAGCAAAGGCTCTAGACGCAAATATTGGTGTGAGAGCTAATTCAATCAAGGAAACACTGCATGTTGGTGAAGGGCATATTGAAGAAGGATCAGCCGAGTGGTTCTTGTGGGAGAACAACTCCATTTGGCTCACTAACTTCACACACCATCAGGCTTCCAAGCAGCTCTCAAGGAAACTCAGTTTTCACACTCTATGCTTAGTGCTCTTTGTGTGCCTAGGACTGAAATGAAGCTTGGTCAGCATCCCACACAAACGAATGCTCCACATGCGGGTTTCACATGCCACCAACTCCACATTCACAGGCAACTTCAGCGCCACAGCCGTTTTCAGATAGCCCTCAATGCAAAGGCTCTAGACGCAAATATTGGTGTGAGAGCTAATTCAATCAAGGAAACACTGCATGTTGGTGAAGGGCATATTGAAGAAGGATCAGCCGAGTGGTTCTTGTGGGAGAACAACTCCATTTGGCTCACTAACTTCACACACCATCAGGCTTCCAAGCAGCTCTCAAGGAAACTCAGTTTTCACACTCTATGCTTAGTGCTCTTTGAGTGCATTATCTAGGAATGAACCTGGTAGAGCATCCCACACAAACGAATGCTCCACATGCGGGTTTCACATGCCACCAACTCCACATTCACAGGCAACTTCAGCGCCACAGCCGTTTTCAGATAGCCCTCAATGCAAAGGCTCTAGACGCAAATATTGGTGTGAGAGCTAATTCAATCAAGGAAACACTGCATGTTGGTGAAGGGCATATTGAAGAAGGATCAGCCGAGTGGTTCTTGTGGGAGAACAACTCCATTTGGCTCACTAACTTCACACACCATCAGGCTTCCAAGCAGCTCTCAAGGAAACTCAGTTTTCACACTCTATGCTTAGTGCTCTTTGTGTGCCTAGGACTGAAATGAAGCTTGGTCAGCATCCCACACAAACGAATGCTCCACATGCGGGTTTCACATGCCACCAACTCCACATTCACAGGCAACTTCAGCGCCACAGCCGTTTTCAGATAGCCCTCAAGGCAAAGGCTCTAGACGCAAATATTGGTGTAAGAGCTAATTCAATCAAGGAAACACTGCATGTTGGTGAAGGGCATATTGAAGAAGGATCAGCCGAGTGGTTCTTGTGGGAGAACAACTCCATTTGGCTCACTAACTTCACACACCATCAGGCTTCCAAGCAGCTCTCAAGGAAACTCAGTTTTCACACTCTATGCTTAGTGCTCTTTGTGTGCCTAGGACTGAAATGAAGCTTGGTCAGCATCCCACACAAACGAATGCTCCACATGCGGGTTTCACATGCCACCAACTCCACATTCACAGGCAACTTCAGCGCCACAGCCGTTTTCAGATAGCCCTCAATGCAAAGGCTCTAGACGCAAATATTGGTGTGAGAGCTAATTCAATCAAGGAAGCACTGCATGTTGGTGAAGGGCATATTGAAGAAGGATCAGCCGAGTTGTTCTTGTGGGAGAACAACTCCATTTGGCTCACTAACTTCACACACCATCAGGCTTCCAAGCAGCTCTCAAGGAAACTCAGTTTTCACACTCTATGCTTAGTGCCCTTTGCATGGCTAGGACTGAAATGAACCTGGTAGAGCCTCCAACACAAACGAATGCTCCACATGCGGGTTTCACATGCCACCAACTCCACATTCACAGGCAACTTCAGCGCCACAGCCGTTTTCAGATAGCCCTCAATGCAAAGGCTCTAGACGCAAATATTGGTGTGAGAGCTAATTCAATCAATGAAACACTGCATGTTGGTGAAGGACATATTAAAGAAGGATCAGCCGAGTGGTTCTTGTGGGAGAACAACTCCATTTGGCTCACTAACTTCACACACCATCAGGCTTCCAAGCAGCTCTCAAGGAAACTCAGTTTTCACACTCTATGCTTAGTGCTCTTTGTGTGCCTAGGACTGAAATGAAGCTTGGTCAGCATCCCACACAAACGAATGCTCCACATGCGGGTTTCACATGCCACCAACTCCACATTCACAGGCAACTTCAGCGCCACAGCCGTTTTCAGATAGCCCTCAATGCAAAGGCTCTAGACGCAAATATTGGTGTGAGAGCTAATTCAATCAAGGAAACACTGCATGTTGGTGAAGGGCATATTGAAGAAGGATCAGCCGAGTGGTTCTTGTGGGAGAACAACTCAATTTGGCTCACTAACTTCACACACCATCAGGCTTCCAAGCAGCTCTCAAGAAAACTCAGTTTTCACACTCTATGCTTAGTGCCCTTTGAGTGCATTATCTAGGAATGAACTTGGTAGAGCATCCCACACAAGCGAATGCTCCACATGCGGGTTTCACATGCCACCAACTCCACATTCACAGGCAACTTCAGCGCCACAGCCGTTTTCAGATAGCCCTCAATGCAAAGGCTCTAGACGCAAATATTGGTGTGAGAGCTAATTCAATCAAGGAAACACTGCATGTTGGTGAAGGGCATACTGAAGAAGGATCAGCCGAGTGGTTCTTGTGGGAGAACAACTCCATTTGGCTCCCTGACTTCACACACCATCAGGCTTACAAGCAGCTCTCAAGGAAACTCAGTTTTCACACTCTATGCTTAGTGCCCTTTGCATGGCTAGGACTGAAATGAACCTGGTAGAGCATCCAACACAAACGAATGCTCCACATGCGTGTTACACATGCCACCAACTCCACATTCACAGGCAACTTCAGCGCCACAGCCGTTTTCAGATAGCCCTCAATGCAAAGGCTCTAGACGCAAATATTGGTGTGAGAGCTAATTCAATCAAGGAAACACTGCATGTTGGTGAAGGGCATATTGAAGAAGGATCAGCCGAGTGGTTCTTGTGGGAGAACAACTCCATTTGGCTCACTAACTTCACACACCATCAGGCTTCCAAGCAGCTCTCAAGGAAACTCAGTTTTCACACTCTATGCTTAGTGCGCTTTGAGTGCATTATCTAGGAATGAACCTGGTAGAGCATCCCACACAAACGAATGCTCCACATGCGGGTTTCACATGCCACCAACTCCACATTCACAGGCAACTTCAGCGCCACAGCCGTTTTCAGATAGCCCTCAATGCAAAGGCTCTAGACGCAAATATTGATGTGAGAGCTAATTCAATCAAGGAAACACTGCATGTTGGTGAAGGGCATATTGAAGAAGGATCAGCCGAGTGGTTTTTGTGGGAGAACAACTCCATTTGGCTCACTAACTTCACACACCATCAGGCTTCCAAGCAGCTCTCAAGGAAACTCAGTTTTCACACTCTATGCTTAGTGCTCTTTGAGTGCATTATCTAGGAATGAACCTGGTAGAGCATCCCACACAAACCAATGCTACACATGCGGGTTTCACGTGCCACCAACTCCACATTCACAGGCAACTTCAGCGCCACAGCCGTTTTCAGATAGCCCTCAATGCAAAGGCTCTAGACGCAAATATTGGTGTGAGAGCTAATTCAATCAAGGAAACACTGCATGTTGGTGAAGGGCATATTGAAGAAGGATCAGCCGAGTGGTTCTTGTGGGAGAACAACTCCATTTGGCTCACTAACTTCACACACCATCAGGCTTCCAAGCAGCTCTCAAGGAAACTCAGTTTTCACACTCTATGCTTAGTGCTCTTTGTGTGCCTAGGACTGAAATGAACCTGGTAGAGCATCCCACACAAACGAATGCTCCACATGCGGGTTTCACGTGCCACCAACTCCACATTCACAGGCAACTTCAGCGCCACAGCCGTTTTCAGATAGCCCTCAATGCAAAGGCTCTAGACGCAAATATTGGTGTGAGAGCTAATTCAATCAAGGAAACACTGCATGTTGGTGAAGGGCATATTGAAGAAGGATCAGCCGAGTGGTTCTTGTGGGAGAACAACTCCATTTGGCTCACTAACTTCACACACCATCAGGCTTCCAAGCAGCTCTCAAGGAAACTCAGTTTTCACACTCTATGCTTAGTGCTCTTTGTGTGCCTAGGACTGAAATGAAGCTTGGTCAGCATCCCACACAAACGAATGCTCCACATGCGGGTTTCACATGCCACCAACTCCACATTCACAGGCAACTTCAGCGCCACAGCCGTTTTCAGATAGCCCTCAATGCAAAGGCTCTAGACGCAAATATTGGTGTGAGAGCTAATTCAATCAAGGAAACACTGCATGTTGGTGAAGGGCATATTGAAGAAGGATCAGCCGAGTGGTTCTTGTGGGAGAACAACTCCATTTGGCTCACTAACTTCACACACCATCAGGCTTCCAAGCAGCTCTCAAGGAAACTCAGTTTTCACACTCTATGCTTAGTGCCCTTTGAGTGCATTATCTAGGAATGAACTTGGTAGAGCATCCCACACAAGCGAATGCTCCACATGCGGGTTTCACATGCCACCAACTCCACATTCACAGGCAACTTCAGAGCCACAGCCGTTTTCAGATAGCCCTCAATGCAAAGGCTCTAGACGCAAATATTGGTGTGAGAGCTAATTCAATCAAGGAAACACTGCATGTTGGTGAAGGGCATATTGAAGAAGGATCAGCCGAGTGGTTCTTGTGGGAGAACAACTCCATTTGGCTCACTAACTTCACACACCATCAGGCTTCCAAGCAGCTCTCAAGGAAACTCAGTTTTCACACTCTATGCTTAGTGCTCTTTGTGTGCCTAGGACTGAAATGAAGCTTGGTCAGCATCCCACACAAACGAATGCTCCACATGCGGGTTTCACATGCCACCAACTCCACATTCACAGGCAACTTCAGCGCCACAGCCGTTTTCAGATAGCCCTCAATGCAAAGGCTCTAGACGCAAATATTGGTGTGAGAGCTAATTCAATCAAGGAAACACTGCATGTTGGTGAAGGGCATATTGAAGAAGGATCAGCCGAGTGGTTCTTGTGGGAGAACAACTCCATTTGGCTCACTAACTTCACACACCATCAGGCTTCCAAGCAGCTCTCAAGAAAACTCAGTTTTCACACTCTATGCTTAGTGCCCTTTGAGTGCATTATCTAGGAATGAACTTGGTAGAGCATCCCACACAAGCGAATGCTCCACATGCGGGTTTCACATGCCACCAACTCCACATTCACAGGCAACTTCAGCGCCACAGCCGTTTTCAGATAGCCCTCAATGCAAAGGCTCTAGACGCAAATATTGGTGTGAGAGCTAATTCAATCAAGGAAACACTGCATGTTGGTGAAGGGCATACTGAAGAAGGATCAGCCGAGTGGTTCTTGTGGGAGAACAACTCCATTTGGCTCCCTAACTTCACACACCATCAGGCTTCCAAGCAGCTCTCAAGGAAACTCAGTTTTCACACTCTATGCTTAGTGCCCTTTGCATGGCTAGGACTGAAATGAACCTGGTAGAGCATCCAACACAAACGAATGCTCCACATGCGGGTTACACATGCCACCTACTCCACATTCACAGGCAACTTCAGCGCCACAGCCGTTTTCAGATAGCCCTCAATGCAAAGGCTCTAGACGCAAATATTGGTGTGAGAGCTAATTCAATCAAGGAAACACTGCATGTTGGTGAAGGGCATATTGAAGAAGGATCAGCCGAGTGGTTCTTGTGGGAGAACAACTCCATTTGGCTCACTAACTTCACACACCATCAGGCTTCCACGCAGCTCTCAAGGAAACTCAGTTTTTACACTCTATGCTTAGTGCCCTTTCTGTGCCTAGGACTGAAATGAAGCTTGGTCAGCATCCCACACAAACGAATGCTCCACATGCGGGTTTCACATGCCACCAACTCCACATTCACAGGCAACTTCAGCGCCACAGCCGTTTTCAGATAGCCCTCAATGCAAAGGCTCTAGACGCAAATATTGGTGTGAGAGCTAATTCAATCAAGGAAACACTGCATGTTGGTGAAGGGCATATTGAAGAAGGATCAGCCAAGTGGTTCTTGTGGGAGAACAACTCCATTTGGCTCACTAACTTCACACACCATCAGGCTTCCAAGCAGCTCTCAAGAAAACTCAGTTTTCACACTCTATGCTTAGTGCCCTTTGAGTGCATTATCTAGGAATGAACTTGGTAGAGCATCCCACACAAGCGAATGCTCCACATGCGGGTTTCACATGCCACCAACTCCACATTCACAGGCAACTTCAGCGCCACAGCCGTTTTCAGATAGCCCTCAATGCAAAGGCTCTAGACGCAAATATTGGTGTGAGAGCTAATTCAATCAAGGAAACACTGCATGTTGGTGAAGGGCATATTGAAGAAGGATCAGCCGAGTGGTTCTTGTGGGAGAACAACTCCATTTGGCTCACTAAATTCACACACCATCAGGCTTCCAAGCAGCTCTCAAGGAAACTCAGTTTTCACACTCTATGCTTAGTGCTCTTTGTGTGCCTAGGACTGAAATGAAGCTTGGTCAGCATCCCACACAAACGAATGCTCCACATGCGGGTTTCACATGCCACCAACTCCACATTCACAGGCAACTTCAGCGCCACAGCCGTTTTCAGATAGCCCTCAATGCAAAGGCTCTAGACGCAAATATTGTGTGAGAGCTAATTCAATCAAGGAAACACTGCATGTTGGTGAAGGGCATATTGAAGAAGGATCAGCCGAGTGGTTCTTGTGGGAGAACAACTCCATTTGGCTCACTAACTTCACACACCATCAGGCTTCCAAGCAGCTCTCAAGGAAACTCAGTTTTCACACTCTATGCTTAGTGCGCTTTGAGTGCATTATCTAGGAATGAACCTGGTAGAGCATCCCACACAAACCAATGCTACACATGCGGGTTTCACGTGCCACCAACTCCACATTCACAGGCAACTTCAGCGCCACAGCCGTTTTCAGATAGCCCTCAATGCAAAGGCTCTAGACGCAAATATTGGTGTGAGAGCTAATTCAATCAAGGAAACACTGCATGTTGGTGAAGGGCATATTGAAGAAGGATCAGCCGAGTGGTTCTTGTGGGAGAACAACTCCATTTGGCTCACTAACTTCACACACCATCAGACTTCCAAGCAGCTCTCAAGGAAACTCAGTTTTCACACTCTATGCTTAGTGCTCTTTGTGTGCCTAGGACTGAAATGAAGCTTGGTAGAGCATCCCACACAAACGAATGCTCCACATGCGGGTTTCACATGCCACCAACTCCACATTCACAGGCAACTTCAGCGCCACAGCCGTTTTCAGATAGCCCTCAATGCAAAGGCTCTAGACGCAAATATTGATGTGAGAGCTAATTCAATCAAGGAAACACTGCATGTTGGTGAAGGGCATATTGAAGAAGGATCAGCCGAGTGGTTCTTGTGGGAGAACAACTCCATTTGGCTCACTAACTTCACACACCATCATGCTTCCAAGCAGCTCTCAAGGAAACTCAGTTTTCACACTCTATGCTTAGTGCCCTTTGCATGGCTAGGACTGAAATGAACCTGGTAGAGCATCCCACACAAGCGAATGCTCCACATGCGGGTTTCACATGCCACCAACTCCACATTCACAGGCAACTTCAGCGCCACAGCCGTTTTCAGATAGCCCTCAATGCAAAGGCTCTAGACGCAAATATTGGTGTGAGAGCTAATTCAATCAAGGAAACACTGCATGTTGGTGAAGGGCATATTGAAGAAGGATCAGCCGAGTGGTTCTTGTGGGAGAACAACTCCATTTGGCTCACTAACTTCACACACCATCAGGCTTCCAAGCAGCTCTCAAGGAAACTCAGTTTTCACACTCTATGCTTAGTGCTCTTTGTGTGCCTAGGACTGAAATGAACCTGGTAGAGCATCCCACACAAACGAATGCTCCACATGCGGGTTTCACGTGCCACCAACTCCACATTCACAGGCAACTTCAGCGCCACAGCCGTTTTCAGATAGCCCTCAATGCAAAGGCTCTAGACGCAAATATTGATGTGAGAGCTAATTCAATCAAGGAAACACTGCATGTTGGTGAAGGGCATATTGAAGAAGGATCAGCCGAGTGGTTCTTGTGGGAGAACAACTCCATTTGGCTCACTAACTTCACACACCATCATGCTTCCAAGCAGCTCTCAAGGAAACTCAGTTTTCACACTCTATGCTTAGTGCCCTTTGCATGGCTAGGACTGAAATGAACCTGGTAGAGCATCCCACACAAGCGAATGCTCCACATGCGGGTTTCACATGCCACCAACTCCACATTCACAGGCAACTTCAGCGCCACAGCCGTTTTCAGATAGCCCTCAATGCAAAGGCTCTAGACGCAAATATTGGTGTGAGAGCTAATTCAATCAAGGAAACACTGCATGTTGGTGAAGGGCATATTGAAGAAGGATCAGCCGAGTGGTTCTTGTGGGAGAACAACTCCATTTGGCTCACTAACTTCACACACCATCAGGCTTCCAAGCAGCTCTCAAGGAAACTCAGTTTTCACACTCTATGCTTAGTGCTCTTTGTGTGCCTAGGACTGAAATGAACCTGGTAGAGCATCCCACACAAACGAATGCTCCACATGCGGGTTTCACGTGCCACCAACTCCACATTCACAGGCAACTTCAGCGCCACAGCCGTTTTCAGATAGCCCTCAATGCAAAGGCTCTAGACGCAAATATTGGTGTGAGAGCTAATTCAATCAAGGAAACACTGCATGTTGGTGAAGGGCATATTGAAGAAGGATCAGCCGAGTGGTTCTTGTGGGAGAACAACTCCATTTGGCTCACTAACTTCACACACCATCAGGCTTCCAAGCAGCTCTCAAGGAAACTCAGTTTTCACACTCTATGCTTAGTGCTCTTTGTGTGCCTAGGACTGAAATGAAGCTTGGTCAGCATCCCACACAAACGAATGCTCCACATGCGGGTTTCACATGCCACCAACTCCACATTCACAGGCAACTTCAGCGCCACAGCCGTTTTCAGATAGCCCTCAATGCAAAGGCTCTAGACGCAAATATTGGTGTGAGAGCTAATTCAATCAAGGAAACACTGCATATTGGTGAAGGGCATATTGAAGAAGGATCAGCCGAGTGGTTCTTGTGGGAGAACAACTCCATTTGGCTCACTAACTTCACACACCATCAGGCTTCCAAGCAGCTCTCAAGAAAACTCAGTTTTCACACTCTATGCTTAGTGCTCTTTGTGTGCCTAGGACTGAAATGAAGCTTGGTCAGCATCCCACACAAACGAATGCTCCACATGCGGGTTTCACCTGCCACCAACTCCACATTCACAGGCAACTTCAGCGCCACAGCCGTTTTCAGATAGCCCTCAATGCAAAGGCTCTAGACGCAAATATTGGTGTGAGAGCTAATTCAATCAAGGAAACACTGCATGTTGGTGAAGGGCATATTGAAGAAGGATCAGCCGAGTGGTTCTTGTGGGAGAACAACTCCATTTGGCTCACTAACTTCACACACCATCAGGCTTCCAAGCAGCTCTCAAGGAAACTCAGTTTTCACACTCTATGCTTAGTGCCCTTTGAGTGCATTATCTAGGAATGAACTTGGTAGAGCATCCCACACAAGCGAATGCTCCACATGCGGGTTTCACATGCCACCAACTCCACATTCACAGGCAACTTCAGCGCCACAGCCGTTTTCAGATAGCCCTCAATGCAAAGGCTCTAGACGCAAATATTGGTGTGAGAGCTAATTCAATCAAGGAAACACTGCATGTTGGTGAAGGGCATATTGAAGAAGGATCAGCCGAGTGGTTCTTGTGGGAGAACAACTCCATTTGGCTCACTAACTTCACACACCATCAGGCTTCCAAGCAGCTCTCAAGGAAACTCAGTTTTCACACTCTATGCTTAGTGCTCTTTGTGTGCCTAGGACTGAAATGAAGCTTGGTCAGCATCCCACACAAACGAATGCTCCACATGCGGGTTTCACATGCCACCAACTCCACATTCACAGGCAACTTCAGCGCCACAGCCGTTTTCAGATAGCCCTCAATGCAAAGGCTCTAGACGCAAATATTGGTGTGAGAGCTAATTCAATCAAGGAAACACTGCATGTTGGTGAAGGGCATATTGAAGAAGGATCAGCCGAGTGGTTCTTGTGGGAGAACAACTCCATTTGGCTCACTAACTTCACACACCATCAGGCTTCCAAGCAGCTCTCAAGGAAACTCAGTTTTCACACTCTATGCTTAGTGCTCTTTGTGTGCCTAGGACTGAAATGAAGCTTGGTCAGCATCCCACACAAACGAATGCTCCACATGCGGGTTTCACATGCCACCAACTCCACATTCACAGGCAACTTCAGCGCCACAGCCGTTTTCAGATAGCCCTCAATGCAAAGGCTCTAGACGCAAATATTGGTGTGAGAGCTAATTCAATCAAGGAAACACTGCATGTTGGTGAAGGGCATATTGAAGAAGGATCAGCCGAGTGGTTCTTGTGGGAGAACAACTCCATTTGGCTCACTAACTTCACACACCATCAGGCTTCCAAGCAGCTCTCAAGGAAACTCAGTTTTCACACTCTATGCTTAGTGCCCTTTGCATGGCTAGGACTGAAATGAACCTGGTAGAGCATCCAACACAAACGAATGCTCCACATGCGGGTTTCTCATGCCACCAACTCCACATTCACAGGCAACTTCAGCGCCACAGCCGTTTTCAGATAGCCCTCAATGCCAAGGCTCTAGACGCAAATATTGGTGTGAGAGCTAATTCAATCAATGAAACACTGCATGTTGGTGAAGGGCATATTGAAGAAGGATCAGCCGAGTGGTTCTTGTGGGAGAACAACTCCATTTGGCTCACTAACTTCACACACCATCAGGCTTCCAAGCAGCTCTCAAGGAAACTCAGTTTTCACACTCTATGCTTAGTGCCCTTTGAGTGCATTATCTAGGAATGAACCTGGTAGAGCATCCCACACAAACGAATGCTCCACATGCGGTTTTCACATGCCACCAACTCCACATTCACAGGCAACTTCAGCGCCACAGCCGTTTTCAGATAGCCCTCAATGCAAAGGCTCTAGACGCAAATATTGGTGTGAGAGCTAAATCAATCAAGGAAACACTGCATGTTGGTGAAGGGCATATTGAAGAAGGATCAGCCGAGTGGTTCTTGTGGAGAACAACTCCATTTGGCTCACTAACTTCACACACCATCAGGCTTCCAAGCAGCTCTCAAGGAAACTCAGTTTTCACACTCTATGCTTAGTGCCCTTTGTGTGCCTAGGACTGAAATGAACCTGGTAGAGCATCCCACACAAACGAATGCTCCACATGCGGGTTTCACATGCCACCAACTCCACATTCACACGGCAACTTCAGCGCCACAGCCGTTTTCAGATAGCCCTCAATGCAAAGGCTCTAGACGCAAATATTGGTGTGAGAGCTAATTCAATCAAGGAAACACTGCATGTTGGTGAAGGGCATATTGAAGAAGGATCAGCCGAGTGGTTCTTGTGGGAGAACAACTCTATTTGGCTCACTAACTTCACACACCATCAGGCTTCCAAGCAGCTCTCAAGGAAACTCAGTTTTCACACTCTATGCTTAGTGCCCTTTGAGTGCATTATCTAGGAATGAACCTGGTAGAGCATCCCACACAAACGAATGCTCCACATGCGGGTTTCACATGCCACCAACTCCACATTCTCACGGCAACTTCAGCAGCCACAGCCGTTTTCAGATAGCCCTCAATGCAAAGGCTCTAGACGCAAATATTGGTGTGAGAGCTAATTCAATCAAGAAACACTGCATGTTGGTGAAGGGCATATTGAAGAAGGATCAGCCGAGTGGTTCTTGTGGGAGAACAACTCATTTGGCTCACTAACTTCACACACCATCAGCGCTTCCAAGCAGCTCTCAAGGAAACTCAGTTTTCACACTCTATGCTTAGTGCCTCTTTGAGTGCCTAGGATCTAGGAATGAAGCCTTGGTAGAGCATCCCACACAAACGAATGCTCCACATGCGGGTTTCACATGCCACCAACTCCACATTCTCACAGGCAACTTCAGCGCCACAGCCGTTTTCAGATAGCCCTCAATGCAAAGGCTCTAGACGCAAATATTGGTGTGAGAGCTAATTCAATCAAGAAACACTGCATGTTGGTGAAGGGCATATTGAAGAAGGATCAGCCGAGTGGTTCTTGTGGGAGAACAACTCCATTTGGCTCACTAACTTCACACACCATCAGGCTTCCAAGCAGCTCTCAAGGAAACTCAGTTTTCACACTCTATGCTTAGTGCTCTTTGAGTGCATTATCTAGGAATGAACCTGGTAGAGCATCCCACACAAACGAATGCTCCACATGCGGGTTTCACATGCCACCAACTCCACATTCACAGGCAACTTCAGCGCCACAGCCGTTTTCAGATAGCCCTCAATGCAAAGGCTCTAGACGCAAATATTGGTGTGAGAGCTAATTCAATCAAGGAAACACTGCATGTTGGTGAAGGGCATATTGAAGAAGGATCAGCCGAGTGGTTCTTGTGGGAGAACAACTCTATTTGGCTCACTAACTTCACA